>NC_135750.1:10357500-10522500 GCF_041903045.1 Epinephelus lanceolatus | reverse complement strand
CCCTCCTTCCGTCTTGATTGAAAGGGTATGCATGGTTGGCACAGAAAGAAAGAAGGAAATAGATAATGATACCAGACAGTATTGTGCGGAAAACCCTGACCTTGCATGTACCCAATCCGTCACACACACACACACACACACATACAACACACACTTTCTCTTCTTCCCATTCTCGGATGCTTATTTCATGAAAACACAGAAAGGAAACGTGTGCCCTTTTATAGTGTTCCTCAATTTTTATCATAAACATACTTGTTCATATTTACGTGCTACACACATAGACCAATTTATGAGCTTCAGAAGCGTCCTTGCAGAAGTGTAGATTTACAGTCACACATTCTGCTGATAGTTTGATGCTTTAAAATCCTCTCCCACTTAGATGTGTCTTCTGAGGGGCAATTTATCATCCACATGAAAATGTAGAGTCAGATATTCCTCTCTCTGAAGTTGTGTGTGTGTATGGAGTGTGCTCTGGGGCTGCGTGTGTATTCATGCATTTATTCACTTATTTATTTATAGTGCATATTGGTGTAAACAAAACATTAATTAGTTGGCATAGGTTGACAGATTTTTTTTACCGCCTTTCTTTCTAGTCTTTATGCTAAACAAGGCTATCTGGCTGCTGTTGGTTACTACATATTTAACCCTTTGAACCCTGAGCAACTGGCTTGATTTCTTATAAAAACATGGGAAGAAGCGACAAAAGAAGGACCGATCCAATCAATAGCAAGAAATTAGCAAAAAGAGAAAATTAGAAAGAAAGAAAGATAGAAAATTAAAAAGAAGCAAACAAGGAAATTACCTGAAAAGAGTGCTTTAAAATATAAAAAACATCATAATTTTTAAATATATAAAATAAAGTATGTATAAATATATAAAATATGTAATATAATTTTATAAATATGATTATTTTGCAACATAATTTCAAAATTCAATAATAATAATAATAATAATTATAAATACAGTTTTTTCCCTTTTTCTTATTTATTATTATTATTTATTATTTATTATCCTATTTTTTATTTTTTAAACAAAAAAAAAATTAAAATTAAAAATTTGTGGAACATTTCTCACCAAGTTGCGTTTTGCCTTTCTTCCCATGTATTTTTTTTAGAAATTGCACCAATTTGCTCAGGGTTCAAAGCTTTAAATACTCAGTACGAAAGGAGCCTGAAAGCAGCGCAAGAAAAGGGATGTCGCTCCAGGTTTCAAAGGGTTAATAGACAGATATGAGCATGGATCAACCTTCACATAACTCTATTTATTTCTTACAATTTAATTGAAATCATCCATGCATATTGCCCACCCCACAAACTCTGGCCTTGTTCAGACCACCCACCTAAATCAATTTTTTGGCATATCCACATTGTATCTAGACTGGTTTTAGAAAAACACCAAAAAGATAATTGAAACAATTTGCAAACTGAAAACCACAATTTAGAGTCACCAATTAACCTGCATGTCTTTGGACTGTGGGAGGAAGCTGGAGTACCTGGAGGAAACCCACGCTGACACGGGGAGAACATGCAAACTCTGCACAGAAGGGCTCCCCCAACCTGGGTTCAAACCAGAAACCCTCTTGCTGTGATGTGTCTTACATCAGACACTGAAATAAATTGTCCACTGGCTGCACCACAACTTGATAGCCCGATTGTTTGGAGGGCGACACAATGGACCTCTGTTTTTCATGCTTCTGCACTGAAAAGCCGCATCACCACCAGTATAGATAGTTACTGATGCCTATATAGTTACCACAGTAACCGATCCACATAGGTTGGCGATGTCTGGACACACAAACATGATCTGATCACCTGCATAAACACCATAGACAGTCTGTCACACAGATCTGATTTAAGAAAGTAATCTGATTTGCCTGCGGTCTGAACATTCAGGTGACATTTGTGGACACCATCAAACGTGGCATTGTGCACTGTTGGAATGAAAGGATTATCTGACACATTGTTACATGGAAATGTTGGTGAATAGAACATATAGAGCAGGTAGTTTAGTTTGGTAAAGTGCAGGATGAACATTTGGTCAAAGTTTAATAAGGAACACCATTTAAAAATCTGTGAATTGGAAACACATTTTTCAGTGTGCCATGTAACTGCTGCTGGTTTCTAGTTGTGTGCATCTCCTGCACTCCAAGATATCACGCTCGTCATGAAATTGCCTTTGAAGCCTGTGCTGCAAATCTCCAAGGACCCGATAACGCACACTCACCTCCTGTGCTCAGGCTTTTCGTCCGTCTTCGTCAGCTGGTAGAGAAGTAGTGCAGGATTTTGGCTGTATTTGGTTTTCTCTGTGGGTCCTCAGGTCATTCATCAGCATAAAGTCAGAGGCAGTTTGTCAGCTACCATATGCACCAAAGTGGCCGCTCTCTCACAACTGGAACTTGTCTGGAGGCCGCCGAGGACGTCAAGCACCAACTTTACCAGATGTTGGTTTGACATATTGACGACAGAGCGGGGCAACACTCAGCTGAGATATTTAATAAGAGGAATTAACTGACATTTAGAGTGGAACGTTCAAAGTGCGTCACATCCGCGCTGCCACTGTTGAATAATATGACAGCTGTTTAAAGGTACTAAACATCATGAAACAGCTGCCAAGCATCAAGACCAGTGTGCGGCCTTAACTCCTGGGTGCTGTATTCTAGTTTTTACAACTTGATACACATAGGAGGCAAGGCAGCTTTACTTGTATAGCATATTTCATACACAAGGGCAGTTCACAGTGCATTACAGAGCAATAAGATTTAAAACATCATAAAGGATACAGAAAAGAGGAAGAAGATTAAAAAGATATAAAAGGTAAAATGAATTACTAAATGATCACCACTAAGAATAGCAAACGTGCAGACAAGAGGTGCAAAGATAAGAGATTATTTAAAATGATTTCAAATTGAGTGTAATAATAAGGTTGCAGTCATCACAGGGTGGACTGGAGTAGGCAGTGTAAAAAAGTTTTTAGCTTAAAAGAGGTCAGAGTCGGGGCTGTCTAACATCTTTCAGGTTTGTGCTGCATGATAACAAAACGCTGCTTCACCATGTTTTGTTCTGACTCTTGGGGTGGTCAGTAGGTCGGCCCCAGAGGATATTAGAACCGGAGTATGGTGACCTCAAGCGAGGGAGTGAGGGTAGAATGGAGCGTGAGATGGATCAGCGGTTTGGTGCGGCTTCTGCAGTGATGCAGGCTCTGTACCGGATTATTGTGGTGAAGAGGGAGCTGAGCCAGAAGGCGAAGCTTTTGATTTACTGGTCCATCTACGTCCCAACCCTCACCTATGGTCATGAGCTCTGGGTAGTGACCGAAAGAATGAGATCGCAGATACAAGCAGCTGAAATGAGTAGAGCCGCTGTTCCTTCGTGTTGAAAAGGGTCAGTTGAGGTGGTTCGGGCATCTGATCAGGATGCCTCCTGGGTGCCTCTCGCTGGAGGTGTTTCGGGCACGTCCCACTGGTAGGAGGCCCCGGGGCAGACCCAGAACACACTGGAGGGATTACATATCTCATCTGGCCTGGGAACGCCTTGGGGTCCCCAAAGAGGAGCTGGAAAGTGTTGCTGGGGAGAGGGACGTCTGGGGTGCTTTGCTTGGCCTGCTGCCCTCGTGACCCGGCCCCAGATAAGTGGAGTAATGTGGTCATATTTCCTAGTTTTTGTCAGGGCAGTAGCAGCAGCATTCTATTAAGCTGAAGTTGACGAACAGCTTGTTTTAAAAGTCCTACAGACAGACCATTGCAGTGATCTAATCTGCTGGATATACAGGTGTAGGTAAGCCTTTCAAGGCCTTGCTTTGACATTATTCCTCTGACTCTAGTCGTGTTTTTTAAATGGTAGTAGGCAGATAACGTTATGGATTTGATGTCCATTTTACAGAGTAAAATCCCCCAAATCACTTTGTAAAATTAACTGAAAATGCTTGAGATACCGATCCATCACAAACATTTCATCAAAGTTTACAATAAAAGTTAAGTGAATAGTTTAATATTTTTGAAAAATAGGAATATTTGCTTTCTTGTTAAAAGTTAGATGAGAAAATCAACCACCCCTATGTCTTAACAGATGATATGCGATGATTAAGACTTGATTGTTTGAAGTGCTGCAGCTCTGAAGGGACTCTTCTTCACCCACTCGGCAAACGTCCCATTATTCAGAACTATTGGATAAAGGTTCATGAACGCATAAAAACCATTACCTGGATTAGCTTTGAGTTCTGTCTGAGGCTGTATGTTCTCAGTGACCCACACATGACATCTCACTGTGGAGCCAGGGGCTTTATTCAGACCAGTATAATGGTGGGAAAGCAAATTATAATGAGACACTGGAGGACACAAGGTGAGGTTCACAGAGCTGGCGAAAATTGCATCATATGAACAAATCTCTCTGAGTTGTAAAGACAGGGCGGAGAAATACGTGGTGAAGTGGAGAAGTTACTTGGAGTACATTGCTGGTGTGGACGTATCTTGAAGTGCATCATATGCCATGTGTGTGAGCTCTCTACCAGCTGCTTGTAGATCAGAGAGGACTGTGGTGCATATTTATGTAGGAATATTGTGTTATTGTTTTTTTATAATTACTTGTGTACTGTTTTTTTATGCTTTTTTTATATTATCACTTTATAAAGTTACTGTGGATTTTTCCCCCTGTAGTGTATGTACATATATTTGATTTGTTAACACTTGGTGACACTGTTTGTGTTCAATAAAATATTAATGGAAAAGAAGAAGAAAAAAGATTTTACAGAAAAACTGTGGTGCTTTAACTTCTCAAACATGGCCACACAGACATCTGTATTACAGCAATTCACCTCTGAGTGACTGATCAAGAGGCTTGTCTACCTGGGGACTGATCAATGTAACAGCGTTATTGATTGCATGTGTCATCACACTCCCATCATTCAACAGCAGCTTCACGTTGGCCTGTGTGCACCCTCGGAATAATTCCATCATGAGTTGAAATACAGGAAGAGGTGGCACACAGATAGAAATCACACAGTGTGCATGAGTGCACAGTGATATTGATAACATGTTTAATGCATCTAAGATATGATATGTAAAAATGTGCCAATCTTATTAACTCAGATTAAAAATGTGGGTCAGAGTGCACATGTTAATTATTTCTCATCATCATGTGTGAACATGATTAATAGTTAATCTCCGTCAGTGGGTGGTTTTTGTATCTGGTTCCCTCAAAAAGGAAAAATACAGCTATGGGAGACGTCATTTTGAACGTGACGTAGGAATCACAGCAGAATAATAAGTTGTACATGTAGCTTCTGTGTGTAAATTGCAGGAGCTATTCAGTTTCATATGATGGGCTCATTTTGCCCAAGGCTGCAATCACAGTCATTGTGCACAGAAGTAACACTTTAGGTTTTCATTCAGGCACACGGTATTCAATTTGGTTCTTTCACTCTGTTATTTGTTCACTCAAGGCCTCAAAATACATAGAGAGAGCAGGAACATGAGGGTTTTTATTTTTTATTTCAAGCCTTGAACAAAAACTTTTTTCAGATGTGATTTTTTTTGTTTAATTTTATAATTGCTGGCATAATGTGATTGATTTCATGTGCACTGACACTGAACTGAGCTTTTTATTTTACCATATTAAGGTCTGTTATTTGTGTGAAAATGAAAACTCAGACTCAGGTGGTAACTAACAGACAGTTCAGTTTGTTCCATCTCACTAAATTGTTCAATGTCAACAAGGGCTGCACAATATATTAAAAACGTACCTTCACTGAGCGATAAAGATATCACAAAAGACTGCTTGAACTGTGATAAATAGTATATTTACGCGTGCCATTTATTCACAAGCTGCGTGTCAATATATTTGGCCAACGAGATGGAGATCTATTGTCTTAGATGCCCAGATGTAGATGTGAAGGAGTGATCATGAAAACCAATCCCTGCTACAACAGCGGCGTCTAGTGACTTTAGGCCTGCTAGTTTGGAAAATATTTCTCGTGTCACAGAAACTGCTAAATGTGAAACGTGCCTGTGGATATTCTCATTCATCCAGGTCATAGTTATCTCTTTGCCTTGAGATAAATGTGAAACACGTGTTATGGATGTCATTCTCATACTGTTCCTTGACGTGTTTTTGTTCTGGTGCTCTGCACTAGCCTCGCGTCACCAGGCTCTTCACATAAAGTGGAGAGCCTGGTGATGATTCACTCTGAATTTTGTCTGGATTCTGGTTACGGTCTAGAGAGCGGATGCCGAATTCACCAAATTCACCAAATTCACCAAAGTAAAAATATTCACCAAAGTAAAACTTTAAATTCTGGCGCACCATCGATTTGGGGTGATGAGGGGTGTAAGAAAATTGATTAACTTAATGGCTTGGGGCTTTTCTAGTAAATTACTTTCTTTAAATTAAAGTTTCACCACATTTTTATTAGCTTGGTGCTTTTATTTTGACGGAAAGGCGCATCCATCGAATTCCGGATCCTGTCTCACTCGCCCTGGTTCCGGTTCCTTACCAAAACGGCCACTAACAGCCCCAGACTACTCTGCACAGTTCTGACACCTGTCCACCCGCCCACCTGCTCTCCGAGCCCGGTCTCACTCTGCGAAAAAAAAGCGTCCTTTAATGTCGGCATGATATGCAGCCGGTTGCCGTTATAGTTTAGCTGCGCCCGGTGGTCTTGGGGGGAAATGCAGCCGGACAAAGATGAAAGTTAAGGCAGCAGATGTCCAAGTGGGAGGGTCGGAGGGGTGGTGGATGGGTCCAACAAACTGACTTTCACCCGGGAGACTAGTGTTTGTGTCCTGTAAGATTTTAAAGCCAGATCCTGTTCTTTTTTCCTAAACCTAACCACGTGTTTTGTTGTTGAAGAAAAGAAGACAATGCATGTAACAGGCAGAACTTCAACAACCAACGCACCCACCATACCTTACATGTCGTATTTGGATGTGGAAAGTCCATGACCAAACGTTGATATGTGACAAGGTTGGAGTGAGGATGTGTTGGCTCTCATCCTCAGCTCTCTGAACTCTGTGCGCCACTGCTTCCTGGTAAAGTCAGTGGGGAGCACAAACGTCCCGAAATTGTGAATATATAGGATATTACTACAGAAGTTCCTGTTATCTTACATCCAAATGTCTTGCTGTGACATTGTGATAATGTGATTGTGTTATCGATCAATACTGTATTGACTCATGTCCATGATGACCCAATGAAGGATTACTGTCCAGGTAACGCACTGGTGTCATTTTTTGTCTCACTAATTTCAATCTGCAAAGTAACTAACGCTAATAAATAAATGTAGTTGAGTAAAAAGTGCAATATTTGTCTCCAAAATGTGGTGGAGTAGAAGTGTAAAGTTGCATATGATGGAAATACTCAAGTACAAGTATATCAAAATGTACTTAGCTACACTCCTCACTCCTGTCAACACACGAACATCAACACCACAACTGGATGATGTTTGTAGATCTGCTCTCCAGGCTGTCTGTCTGTCTGTCTGTCTGTCTGTCTTTGTGACAGTAAAGAGCTATTAAAGAAGGAGCCAGTATCAGATGCAGATGTGGGATGGATGTTAGGAACCATCAGTCCTCCTCTGCTGTAACTCAGCCACAGCTACACACACTCGTCACACACACACACACACACACACACACACACACACACACACACGAGCGTACGCCTTTTTCATATTCCTCGTAGATCACGTGGAAAATAATTGGTGGCATCAGTCACACCGGAGAGTCAGGCGAGAGGAGAGACAAAGTGATGGTGAGGGTGTCCAGAGAGTCAGAGAGAGAGAAGTGAACCCAAGCAGAGACTGAGAGATGGGAGACGGAGAAGGGAGGCGAGGACGAGGAAGGTAGACGTAGAGACAAAGAGCATGAAAGATTAAAGAGAAAGCAAGACAGAGAGGGATGTGGAGAGGAGAGGGGAATAAGGCTGGAACATATTCTGTACACAGAAAACAAACACTCACAGATCTGCAGAGATCAGAAGACAGTAAATATCATAAGGACAGATGGCATCGCTCAGAGAGAACAGCAGGCCGGGGCTGCCAGCCAGTGCATATGTTGCCTGGAAGCTTCCTTATGAATTTTAATTTGTATTTGCTCATTAACCAAGTTACCATATGACTTACATGGGGCTAAGAGGTTTTCTTCTGGGCAGCAGAGGAGGGGTATTTTGGGTCAGGCTGGCAGTGAGGAGGGATCTCACTGGACTTAAAATGAGGAATGATGTAATCTGTGTTTACATCGAGATTAGAAAATGTCTCGTAGAGAATTCTTCTTTGACTGTAGCGTTATCACAGCTCCAACTTCCACTCTGGTCCTGATAGGAGCTGCAGTGTAACTGACCACAGGCTGAATCACAGATCTACCAATAATAGTGAGTAATTTGAGCTGGGACAGGTCAGCGCAGTCTCAAATGTGTTTTGGAAAAGAGAGGGAGGGGGCAGCTATGGAGGATGCTCCGTCTCCCCAGGTTTGGTGTTTGGGCCTGAGTGGTGGAGTCAGGAGGGTGGCATCAGAGGAGCGGAGACTGAGGGAAGGAGTGTGGCAGTGGAGCAGGTTGGTGAGGTAGGAGGGGGCCTGGTTATGAAGGGCTTTATGAGTGAGGAGAAGGACTTTGGATTGGATGTGGAGATTCTGAAGGACAGGGGTGATGTGATGGGTGAGCAGACGGGCAGCAGAGTTCTGGATGCATTGGAGTTTATTCAGGACTTTGGATGATGTACCATAAAGAATGTTGTGACAGTTGTCAATTCTGGATGTGATGAAGGCATGGATGAGAGTGTCAGCAGCAGTGGGGGAGAATGATGGGCGAGGCTGAGCTATGTTTTTTAGGTGGAGGAAGGCAGTACTGGAGATTTGATTGAAATGTTTTTCGAAAGAGAGGTTGCGTTTCAGTACATCGAACTGGCCTCACACCTGCAGGCCCAACACGTTCTTATCCAAAGATGTCACATATCTCTGCTTTGTCAGTGGACGTCATGTTTTCACATTACCTGCTAGGTATCCTCCCACGTCTGCTGTTGACGTTCCAGGACACTGCTACCAATGCTGGGATGTCCACAGAAGCACATGGTTAGCTTTAGGCAACAAAAGCATGCAGTTATGTTTTGAAAAGAACATCATGGTTTGGCTCTACATTACCGAGTGAAAGTCTGCAGTTTGTTGGATTTTGCAGTTTCTTATATTATGTCGTTACCAGCAGCATTTCAACCTGATGCCATCATACTGCATATCATACTGCTGTGACAGGTGCTATCCAGCCAACCAGCGGTGTATCTTAACACCACGAAAAGTTACATCCAGCTGCGGCGTATCATACTGCTGCAAAAGGTGTCTTTTGGCATTGGGTGTCTGACACTGAAATCATTGACAAAGCTGAGGTATTAAACGACTTTGGAATGATTTTACTGACTGCATGTAGCCACACCAGCTCAGGACCTCCACATCCAGCGTCTTCACCTGCAAGATCAATAAAGAACAGCCACCCGAACAGTTGATGCAACAGTTGGTTTGCACAACATTCCATCGTAACCAACACGTGTGGTTGTGAGGCTGGTTGGATGTGCTGCCAAATTTAGGGAACAACACTGGAGACGACTTACGATAGTGAACTGAACATTAAGTTTATGAGCAACAGCTCTGGTGGACACTCGTGCAGTCACTGTATATTTTTCTTAATTTTAGTTAACTGACCCTTTAATAACCGCAGTCCTATGTCTGTAAGGTGCAAGAGAAAGGATGGCACTGTGCAGTACAAAAGCATCACAACAGTGGTGACGTCACTCCAATAATGCTGCCAAAAATAACTTTCAGATTTCTGCTGTTGAGAGATTTTTCCTCCCTGTTCAGCTCTAAGTGAATAATTGGACCACAAATCAAACAAATACCACAATCATAGCCTGCGGCGCTGTGTCAACTGCTTATTCAGCCAGTGTTACTATGAGAGGGATTAGTTTGTGTTCAGTCCATTCATACAGTATGTGAATCAGCTGAATCGCCACGGTAACAGTAATTTAATAAAGCCTGGTGAAGCTTTAAACAGTCTTAGCCTGGTCCCAATAATGTTTGGTACGGTTTAAATCCTGCTTAATGTAGCCTGGCAGAGGAGAAATAATCACGTCATTTTAGAGCTTGCAGGTTCAGTGTGTGTGTGTGTGTGTGTGTGTGTGTGTGTGGCTACAGATGTGTGCATTACCTGAGCTACTGAGCCAAAACTCGTTATTTAATGATTCGATTTATTATGCACAGCTGATTTGTGTGTGTGTGTGTGTGTGTGTGTGTGTGTGTGGGCATTTTGTCTCCACAGGTTCATCCTGGTGTTCGGATGTCTGGTTCTCTCAGTATTTTCTACAATCCCTGCTCACCAGGAATTCTCTGCACACTGCCTGCTCATCCTGGTAGGACGCACATGCACGCACGAGAGCACACACACACACACACACACACACACACACACACACAGAGTAAGTGTGTTCAATCAGGATGTGTCTCCCAGGGAGGACTTACTTATTCTGCGCTGATGAATTTTGAAAGTTCTACATGATTATGTTAATAGTATTGTGTGTGTGTGTGTGTGTGTGTGTGTGTGTGTGTGTGTGTGTGGTGTGCGTGTGTGTGTGTGCATGTGTGTGTGTGTGAGTGATGCTCATGTCTGAATTAGAAATGCTGATTGTGCATCCTCAGCACTGTAATGAATTGTAATAGGTCCCTCGCTACTCAAGATCAAAATCAAGCTGTTACAACTCAATTGAAGTGAACAATCTGCGCTTCAGATGTGATTAAGCAGAAAATCACGGGGACAGCGGGGCGGAGGGAAGGAGGGAGGATGTAGCACAAATAAACTAGAAGCAACAACACATCCATCTTAAGTAGAAACACTGTTTATGTACAGAGCAGTGCGCAGACGTCACAGGGTCACTTTACTGAAGCCACATAAATATGAATCACCTGTTGTAGCAGCCTTGGAGACAGTTTTGTTTTCATTTGCCCAGGTTATGAGATCCATCTCTGAATTTCTGCTTCCACTCCAATAACATGGAGGAAAAGGATTCAGTGTGCTACGCTTTCTCGCTACCGGCTGTAGCCTGTTTCCTAAATTGTTGAACTACCTTTTAAGGAAATGATTTCGCAGTTTATTCCAACAAATATAAAACAAGGTTAGCCCTTCTTACTGCAGACATCTTTAACTGTCATAGCAGGAAAAGCTCAGGTGTAACTAATAACAGTGAGGATGGCTCTGTTCCACTGAAGTGTCGCAGTGAGTCAAACAAGTGAGCCAGCATGCGTAATAAGAGGACCCTGGAACTGGCACACCTAAATGGAATACAGCCAGTATTAATGTTATTAATTACGCCTATTCTTTCCCGCCAGGATATGACAACATGTTGACCATGTCCAAAAATGATAGTACAAGTAATTTATTAAACATTTACCTTATATCGACCTTTGAAATAGTAAGACAGGAAATTTTATTTATGAATTGCCCTTTTCAAACAAGAGTTACAAGGTGCTGAGCAATAAAAACTTGAAAGAAAAATAACAAAGCTGAGAAACAGAAGATAAAAGGTCTTAAAACTACACAGAGAAAAACAGTATAAATGCATTAAAACTGCACAGAAGGCAAATACACGTTACAAAACAAAGTGCTTACAAAACAAATTAGTTTTTAATAGCTTCGTAGAAATATCCACTGACTCTGCGTTTTTATAGGTAAGGGAAGATGGTTTCAAGGACTGAGAGCTAAAGCTGCAAATGTGCGGTCAGCCTTAGAGGTGAAGTTAGATTTTAGGACTTGATCAGAAGACCTGAGGGATTACGGTGATCCCACAATAGCCAGGAGACACAGTAATTCAGAAATGTAAAGCTGATCCAGCTGGTGTAGGTGATTAAAAGACTATTGTTATTAAAAGAATGCAGCAGATTGATCTGAGAGTGTTTTCTGTAGGCGACAGCTACAACTGCCTTTACTGCCTGTGCCTCTGCATCTGTAGCATTTAAAGGTTTAAGCATGTGGGTGTGTGCGTGTGTGTGTGTGTGTGTGTGTTCTGCAGGAGTTTGTGATGATTGTAGTGTTTGGTCTGGAGTACATCATCAGGATATGGAGTGCTGGCTGCTGCTGTCGCTACCGAGGCTGGCAGGGACGCCTCCGCTTCGCCAGGAAACCGTTCTGTGTCATAGGTAGGTCTGTGTGTGTGGGTGTCACAGTGTGTCACTGACTGTCTAAGCAATAGAAGGTATATGCTGTGTCTCAATTTGCATTCTTCTGTACTTATCCTTGCCATTTAAAGTGCATAAGTGCATTTACACTGACAGGTGTTGCAAAATGCAGTGCACTGTGGTGTAGTCTTGGTCCCATCATGCCAATGTAGCATAAAGGGAAGGCACCACCAAAAAAAATGGAAATGCAAACACGTCTGCGGATATTTTGGCAAATTCGCAAATTGCCATTTATTCTTTAAAACCTGAGCAAATTAGCTTGGTTTCTTCCACAAACATGGGAAGTGGGCAATGAGCAATGAAAAAAGAAATGACCCAAAAAATTAGCAAGAAATTAGTAAATTTAGAAAATTAAAAACAAGAAAATTAGTTAAAAAAAGAGGAAAAAGCAAACAAACAAGGAAATAACCTGGAAAAAAAGAGTTAAAAATTTATAATAATTCTGTAGCATGATTTTAAATATTTAATAATGAATAAATAAATGAATAAATACAGTTTTTTCCTAGCTATTTTCTTTCTTTCTTTAATTTAATTTAATTTAGTTTATTTTTCATTGTACTTATATGTGTGTATGTATGAATTTTGATATGTGTGTGCATGTGTGTATATATATATTTCTTTTTTCTTTTATTATTCTACTTATCTACTCTTATTTTTTCTTTAACATAACTTATTTATTTACAACTAAACTTCCATTCCATTCTGTTGTCTTGTTTTGAAAAATACTGAACAACATTTTCATAATTTATAGCTATTATATTTTAATGCAGAGACGTTGTTCAATGTTCCTGTCCTGTTTAAAAAAGGGGGGATTCACACTTGTAATTATGTATTGTTATCTGTCTATTCCTAATAAAAAGGATTAAATAAAAAAAAAATATCTCTAAATCTATTAATTTTTTGCAACTTGTGGAACATTTCTCACCAAGTTGCTTGTTGCCTTTTTTCCCCATGGTTTTTGGAGAAATCGCACCAATTTGCTCAGGGTTCAAATGTTTAAATACTTGGGAATGGCGTCCGAAACCAGCACAAGAGAAGTGATGTTGCTCCAGGTTTCAAAGGGTTAAAAAGAAGAAGAAGCAGCCAAATGTTGCAATCGCCATATAAATGAATGATAACTAAATAAATGCACAGCCATGTTTGATTTGAGACAGCACTACCCTGTCAAAATTCACACACCATGCAAGTAAGTATGCAGTGGACACAGTGTACTACATGGAAGTGTGCTGATGGAAGTATCCCAATTAAGACACAGCAATGGTGTGTTTCTATTTCACTGTTTACCTGTAGTTTAACAGTCAAACATTTATTGTATTAGATCATTCTTGTCTTAGTCATCCCTGCTGATATCACATCACTCTTCAAAACACTTTAAGTTTTAGATTGACAGTCAAGTTTTTAAAATGTCCTCTTGAGATGTTACTGACATCAGAGGAGAATAAAACATCCCGTCAGAGGACAGTGGTTCTCCATCCTTCAGCAGGGAGGAAGTTTCTGTGCTGAGAAATATCAAAGAAGACAAAGTGGGGTGTTTTAGTGATGGACTGACAGAAGAAGACTAATAGAGACAAACAGCTTGTAGTGAATCAATAGTTGTTTTAAAGGTGATGGATGGACGGGTGGATGGATCCAGAAAGTAGGTGAGTCAACCACAGTTCCTGTTACTAATATTGTGGAACCTGTGACCTTTAATTTTCTCTTGTACTCCCCAGACATCATCGTACTCATCGCCTCGGTTGCCGTGGTTTCAGCCGGTAGCCAGGGTAACATCTTTGCCACCTCTGCGCTGCGTAGCCTCCGTTTCCTGCAGATCCTGCGCATGGTGCGCATGGACCGCAGGGGAGGGACCTGGAAGCTGCTGGGATCTGTAGTGTATGCACATAGCAAGGTAGGGCGGTTTGAAATGTTTGTTTATTTTCTTTTAATCTATTTATTTTAGTTATGTACCTGTAGCACTTTTAAAAAACAGACTGCCAGTTTAGAGACAAATATTTGGGGGTCTCATTTAGGGATGCACCGAAATGAAAATTTGTGGCCGAAGCCGAATAATATAAACGCTTGGCCGAATAGCGAGTACTGAATACCGAATGCCGTTTTTTAGTTTTTGCAGATGAACCCCCTCCAGATTAGTGTTGTCACGGTACCAAAATTGGGACCCACGGTACGAGTAGTATTATGATACCACAGCAAAAATGAGGCAGATGTGCCTTGTGTCATTTATAAAAAGATACATCACTTTTCTATAATACATCAATGATATTTCAATGGAATAAATTACTTATTGACTTATTCATACTTCAAAAACAGCATCAGTAAGTGATTAACATAGGGGGGATCAAAATAAAATAAATAAATGAAATAAAAATCAACCAGCCACCCTCCTCCTCTGACAAGTAAAGAACAGTCCCTTCATAAGTAAAGAACAGTCCCTAAAGTGCGGTGAGGTTTGTGGGCCGTTACCTGCCACAGAGAGAGAAATGTGAACGGCTCGCTTCTCCTCTGATACGCCACATACTGTGTGCCGCCACAGCTTGGCTGTTCAGGTACTTCTGGACAGTCATGACAAGTTATTCACCTGGAGCTGGACTTCTCCGTCACCGGTAAGCCGTTATCATGCACCGCCGTATTTGACAGGAATACGTATTCCTGTCTGTGTCTGTGACCCCCGTTCAACCCACAACTGCCAGGATTCACCTTTAGTTTCAGCTGCTGGTTGAAATCTGTACTCACACAGCGTGCTGAATGATTTATTTTGCTCGCACAAAACTATTTTTAGTCGCAAATGCGAGTGCGGTGACGGACGAGGTAAAATATCGCCACACTGCCGACATTGTACTCTGTCCGTCACCGCACGCTGTTTGATTGCGTTATCAAAAGACGCCGCTATTATTTGGCCTTGCTTTTCACTTATTCCACCGAATGTGTGTTGTTTTTTTTTTTTTGCAATATTCGGCTGAATAAGTCCAGCTATATGTATATATATATATATATATATATATATATATATATATATATATATGTATATGTATATATGTATATACCTCTTTCTTTATATACCTCATTTTGATCGTATGCAATGTTTAGAGATGAGACCTCTGGTGATTTAAACTGGTAAAAACCCTGAATAAAGCAGTTTCATGTTACAAATCAGTGTTAGTTTGAGCTGTTTGGTATTTTACTGTAGACACGTGCCTCTAACCTGGCACCTGCTAATGTATGCTCACCTTATTTCTCAGATAGCTTAAGATCCAGATGTTCAGGAGGTTTTTACTTGGAGCCGAATAATCTGCAGTTGTCTCCTCGTCTCCAAAACAATCGAACCTGGCGATTTAAATCAGTAAAAACACTGAATAAAGTAGTTTCATTTGAAAATCAATGTTTTTCTGATGCTGTTTGGCATGTCACGGAGGGTTCCACTAACTACGGTGGCTGACACAAAAACACAAAAATGTGAATGGTCCTATACAAAGCCAGTGTTTGTTTTTCCCCTTCTGGGCTACTGTAGAAACATGGCGGTGCAACATAGCAGACTTCGTAGGCGAGGACCTGCTCTCTATGTAGATAGGAACGACCCATTTTAAGGTAACAAAAACACAATGATTCTTATTTGTGGGTGATTATACACTGCAGAAAACATACCTATTATATTGTATTCCATATGTGCCAATATATCCCCTTAAATCCTACACTGGACCTTTAAGATAAAGAAATAATTTGGTGAGTATATAAGCAAGTGTGGATAGACTTAAATAACTTTTTTTTTGTTAACAGCGTCAACATGGTATTTGATATTATCTCTTAACAATGCTATACTTTAACATTACTATCATTCAACAATACTATATCATTTCAGTCAGTTGTCGTGTTTGTTTCAAGTCCTTGTTGCCACAGGTACATAAGATTCTCTCCCTTTTGTTTGTTCAACATACGAAGGTGTTATTTGCTCTGTGCCTGCTGCATCTGCTGCTTGTATGTTATATCATGTCCATTTGTGTGTTTTCATGATATTGTACTGCAAACTGTTATTATCTACGGTCCAGTGTGTAGGATTATGGGGGACACATTGGCAGAAATGGATTATAATAACAGTTGTGTTTTCATAACCTTAGAATGAGCTGTCAACAGACAAACCAAGCACTGGCTTTAGATAGGACCATTAGTGTGTTCGTGTCGGCCACTGTAGCTCTCCTACGCACTTGGCACATACAGTACGTTTCATGAGCTGCAATGCATCTGCATCCATCCATTTTCATCCACTTGTCCGGGGCTGGGTCGCGTGGGCAGCAGGCTGGGCAAAGCACCCCAGACATCCCTCTTCCCAGCAACGCTTTCCAGCTCCTCCTGGGGGACCCCAAGGCGTTCCCGGGCCAAATGACATATGTAATTCCTCCAGTGTGTTCTGGGTCTGCCCCGGGGCCTCCTACCAGTGAGACATGCCTGAAACACCTCCAGCGGGAGGCGCCCATGAGGCATCCTGATCAGATGCTCAAACCACGTCAACTGACCCATTTCAAGGCGAAGGAGCAGCGGCTCTACTCCGAGCTCCCTCCGGATGTCCGAGCTCCTCACCCTATCTCTAAGGCTGAGTCCAGACACCCCACGGAGGAAACTCATTTTGGCCACTTGTATCCGCAATCTCATTCTGTCATTCACTACCCAGAGCTCATGACCATAGGTGAGGGTTGGGACGTAGATGGACCAGTAAATCGAAAGCTTTGCCTTCAGGCTCAGCTCCCTCTTCACCACAACGGACCAATGCAGCACCTACATCACTGCAGAAGCTGCACCAAACCGCCAATCCATCTCACGCTCCATTCTACCGTCACTCGTGAACAAGACCCCAAGATATTTGAGCTTCCTCGCTTGAGGTGGTAACTCTCCCCCAACCCAGAGAGGGCAATCCACCGAAGAAAGCTACTCAATGTTTAACTTGCTCCTTAAACCTGGTACCTCTTAGCCCTCACAAGCGCATTGAGTGGGCCGGATTGGACCCTTTAGTGGGCTGGTTCTGGCCCCTGGGCCGTATGTTTGACACCCCTGCACTAAAGCTTTAAATCTTATTGCAAAAAGAGTTTTAAGATCATCCGAGCGAGGAACGGAGGGTGATTTGCAACAATTATATCATAGCAACTAAAAAGAAACTTTATCCCTCAAAGGTGTCAATTCAGTTTGGAGCCAGCGTATCCAAAACATGACATTTATCTCTTAACCTGTGTGAAGTGCTGTATAAAGCTTTATATTTAATGATTTTTGGTGTGTGTGTCTTTTAGGAGCTGGTAACTGCGTGGTACATCGGGTTCCTGGTGCTAATCTTCTCCTCCTTCTTGGTTTATCTGGTGGAGAAAGAATTCAATAAGGAGTTCGCCACCTACGCCGACGCTCTGTGGTGGGGCACGGTGAGCACGCACATATTAATACACACAGATCCACCTCTTAACAGCTTTTAAATGCCCTTTGAATAAAAGTAGTAGTGCTAGTAGTAACTGCTCTGACAGTGTTTGGAGAGCAGAAACAACCATGACTCTTCAAATTGACTGTTAAAATCATAAAATGTGTTTTGAGTAAGTGTTTCCATCCAACTCAGTACAATCACTTCCTTTAATTCCAGGTAGAATCAAAGGCAACATTGGAGTTATGTTGTTTCACTCTGACAACAGTGATATATTTCCATTTACAGTTCCTTTGTGACCTTAATGACACCCGCAACACAAAAACCAACAGGAAGGGCCTTTAGAGTCACACTTGGCTGTCTGTACCGCACTGTTTCCTCCTACATCCAAAACCCATTATACCTTGAAAACACGCACAAACAAGAAGTGGCCCAATCAATAAATTCAATCTTCTGCTGCTGCCAGGTGAGACTGACCCGTTAGGCTTGTGGGACTGACACTCAGACACACTGTGCTCCTATGTTCTGTGGTCCCGGAGCATCTTCTTTGTTGTAGACACTAAAAGCTGTTATATCATTTTGGCGAGAAGGCAAAGTTTAGCCACATACACTTTGAGGATCTATGAGTCAACACAAGAGCTGAGAAAGAGGAAAGTAAGAGCCGTCACCACAGTGGGCACCAGCGACGTAAATGTGCAGTATCCACAGTTTTCTGTGAAGCTGGTTTACATTGGTGCTTCTTTTCTTTTGAAACACAGACTTTAGACATGTGTTTAAATGGTACACAGTGCACCATTCAACACACTCTGCTGTTCTATTCATGATCTCCGAAAGTATCTTAAAGGCACAGTTCACCCTAAAATCCAACATACATTTTTTGTCTCTTACCTGTAGTGCTATTTATCAATCAAAGAGTTGGAGATATCGGCTGTAGAGATGTCTGTCCTCCCTCTAATATAATGGAACTAGATGGCTCTATGGATTGTGGTGCTCAAAGCCAATGTCAACAGCAATGTCTCTTTCCAGAAATCATGACCCAGTTACACAAGATAATCCACCTTGTTGTGAGCAGTTTCATGCAGGAACTATTTTCCTTCTACTGAACTACACCCGCTACCCATTTCACTGCACAGAAGGAAGCATGCGTCTATAGCCCTGTTTCCATCAAACACTTTCAGTATGGTACCTTTGGAACCAAAGTGGTACCTAGACCCTAGGTCCACTTAGCGTTTCCACTGCAAACAGTACTCTTAAATGTGGGCGGGGTTGTTGTCACTCACTGCTCCGTCCAGCACTCACTGTATTTCCTCCTTTATCAGTCTGCACCTGGTTTATCGTCCACAGAACGAGGCTGCACACCAACATTTTCAGAACAAAATAAAACGGGCTGCAGTGAGAGTCTCTCTCCATGGGATATTTAAAAATAGCAGGTTTGTACATTTAGTCCTTCTCAGGCAAGCTCAGGGGTTTAGTGTTGCTGGAGCCCACAGGAACGACGCTCCACAACGCTTTTTCTTTTCTCCAGTGAGTATTGGGATATATGCCGGTAGTCGGCCCACTGAATGAAGTTATTTTTTCTCAGACTCCAGCTGCTGTGAGAGGCAGCAAAACATCCTTTCATTTTATAGTTACAGTTTACTAATAAAACTCTGCACAGTATGAACAGTGGTTACATGAGCCTCAAAACCAGACACAACTCAGCCCTGAGCAGAGTGACCGTCCTCTACTGACCCATCAGACTGCAGTGTTCACAGCTCCACCTTTTAGTACCAGATCTGTGTGCTGGGTACCCCAACAGAGGTGGGACCAAACATGGGGACGGTACAGAATGGTTCGATTGGTAAAGGAGTACTGAACTGACCTGTGCGGTACTACTCGGTGGAAACAGGGCTTATGGCTAGCTCACCTAGCACCACTGAGCTAGCTAATGTTATAGCTGTGCTGAGGAGAACACCATTGATGTACTGTGATGAGCACGAGCCTTTCATCCATGAGTAGATGCACTCTTCCTTCTGAATGGTGACTCGTTTGGCAGGTGTAGCTCAGTAGAAAGAAAATAGTTCCTACATGAAACGGCTCACGGCAAGGTCTGTGGATTATCTTGAGTAATCGGGTCATGGTTTCTGGAAAGAGACATTGCTGTTGAGTTCTTCAAATGTATTCTTTACCACTTGAGCACCACAAGCCAGCTACAGTAGTTCCATTATACTGGAGAGAATGCAGACATCTCTATGGTCGATATCTCACACTCGGCAACACTTGGCAACTCTACCAAAAAAGAAATCTAGACTGATAAATAGCACTACAGGTAAGAGGCAAAATATGAATTTTTGATTTAGGGATGAACCGTCCTCTTAATGCTGTTGAGACTTGGGTTTGAAAAATCAACAAATGTTGCGTTGTAGCATAAAAGCTAATTGATTCATCATGACGATGGCACTTACAAGGTCTCTAAGCTTTTTATCTAGTTGTGTGGTTGACTCATAGTGTTGGGAAGTAATCAAGGTTAATAAACACGTTAGATAATGCATTGTGACTTAATTGGATGTTTTAGTAAAAAATAAGAAACACTAGACTCTGTAATATCAGCTCTCCTCTTTTATTACTTTGCATTTTTCCCCCTTGACCTCTGAAGTCAAGTAATTAGTGGAAAAAAACCAATACAATATATAATACAAATTTGCTAAATGTAGTATGTCCATGGATGTCTGCAAGAAACAGCTTGTGTGTTAGATTTGCTCACAAATCCATTGAAGATTTCATAGAAGAAGAAAATAGCACACCTCTCCGTCACTCTTTTATCACCATTTTGTGCACTGTGTTTCATGTCACCATTTCATTTGACTGTCTGAATGCAGAGCGCCCTATTTCACTGATGCAAAAATTACAGTCATGGACGACTGCAGGCGTCAGTGGTGACACTGAATGATGATTCACAGGAATCAGAAATTGCAGTTTACTGCCCACTATATTGTATTAAATGTATATATGGAGCATTGAAGGAGTGAGGCAAGGACAGATTTCTGACAAAGCCATGGTTACGTGACCACTGACCTCTGATCCTTCAGATCACCCTGACAACTATTGGCTACGGCGACAAGACTCCGCAGACGTGGACAGGACGGTTATTATCAGCCGGTTTTGCTCTGCTGGGGATCTCCTTCTTCGCTCTGCCAGCTGTGAGTCAAATACAAACACACAATACAACACCACTGATTAAATTTATTTCCTCAAAGCTCCAGAAAGCTAATGCTAACAGGAGCAGGGACCATGTTATGTCATTGGGGAAATTTCTACAAGTTTAAAACTCTGTGTGTGTTTGCGTGTGTGTGTGTGTGTGTGTGTGTTCAGGGCATCCTTGGGTCAGGTTTTGCCCTGAAGGTGCAGGAGCAGCATCGACAGAAGCACTTTGAAAAGAGGAGGAACCCAGCTGCGAGCCTCATCCAGGTAGACACACACACACACAGCAAACACATGAGTCTCTGTTGCAGCAGCTGAGGACCAGTGTGAATGCAATACAAAGCATGTTTTTACATGAATGTGTGTGTGTCCTGTCTCATAGCCTCTCACTGTGTCTCTGTGTCTGAATAGAGGCATGAGTGTGTGTGTGTGTGTGTCCACTCTTTAAACTCTGGCTAGAAATATATTGAAGTGTGTGTACGGGTAGTTTCACCATCTCTCATCCTATCAGAGTAAAGGTGTTTCATTAAGAGTGTACTTAATACAAGTGTGTGAGAGTGTGTGTGTGTGTTTTGCCCATCTCTGGGCTGTCAGGGTGTGCAGCCGATGATGACTAAGGGTGTGTGAGGCACGCCACCGTCTCTCAGGTCCAACAGCAACACACACTGCTGGGATTTATGAGCCGTTTCCATGGCGATCAGTCCCTGGGTAGACGCTCCTCCAAGCCGTCAGTCATTGTAATAGACAAGACCAGCTGTATTACTTTCTAATGAACAATAAATATCTGCTGTGGAGTGTGTGTGCGATTGTACGTGTGTGTTTCTCTGTGTTTGCACGTGTGTTTTAGAGTGTTTGTTTCTTTGTGTGTGTGTGTGTGTGTGTGTGTGTGTGTGTGTTCTGTCCTCCTCTGTATGAGCTACCTTGACCTACTTTTAGGAGTTTATCCATCAAATAGAGCACCTGCTATGGTGTTATCTTTTGTCCTTCAGGAAAATCCAAATTTGTACAGTCTGAGCCTCATTGTTTTATCTCAGGTCATCATTTCTATCAGTTATGACAAAAAAATATAAAAAATGTTATTGTCAAAAACGCAGGGATATAGTATGTTGTGTAGCAGCTGTCAGACACAGCTTTAGCAAAATATTCTTGGGGCCAGCAACACGAGCAATCAAGTCCAAAACACTGCAATTAACCCAGTTTTCGAAACTGCATATTTGGAAGTTCAACTTTATTTTGTCCCTGGAGGGCAATCTGTTGTACAGCAAGCAAAAACACATAAAAAGGCAAGAGTGGACACACAAGAATGTACGTACATAACAATCGGGGGGGGGATACATGAATTATTAGCAGCAACTGGAATGAACAAGGGTAAGAAAAGGAAAGCATAAATAAACCTGAAAATCTAAACTGTTACCCAAACCGTCTGTTGTTGAGGATTACATCCAAGTCCTAATGAAGGGTGAATGTAGGCAAATATATATGGCCTCAGTATCCCATAATGCATTGTGTCAATTGTTTAAGCAAAGACCTATCACATGATGAAAGTCACTACAGAGTGTAAATAATGGAAGTCATCAACTTCACTACTTGTTTGAATACCATAGGTGTGGGCTCGAGTCACATGACTTGGACTTGAATCAGCCTCAAGTCACAAATTTGATGAATTAAGATTCTACTTGACCATATCAAAAAACACTTGCAACTGGGCTTGGACTTACATGACTTCACTCGGACTTAAGCACAGACTCATGACTTCAGTTGGACTTGAGCACTTTTGACTTGAAAATACTTGATATCTTCCCCCAAGCCCATCTGGAAAGAGAAAGTTTTAAACATTTTTCCAATATGAGATGAGTTAAATACTACAAGACAGGACAAACACAAAAACTTCATTCTGTTCTGGTACTGGTTATCAGTGCTACATGCTATAAACATACAGTGTCAATACTACTTCTCCAACAAACTTGTTTTAACACAAAAAGCCAACACATTTTTAGAAGCATTCACAATTTTTGTAAAATCAATATATGTAACCAGTGGACTCCAGTGTTGTCTGCGCTGTGTTTATATAAAGAGGCCCAGACTGTGGATATCTTTGGAGGCGATCTACGTTTATACCTGACAACTCTGACAGCAAGAGGTGAAAACAAAATCCTCCATCAACTACAACAATATACATGTAACTCAAGCCCCTATTCAAATGAAGTGAATGAACAAAACACATTTTGTGTAATTATAATACTTACTAATATAAACGTACATTCGCCTTTGTTACGCATATTACTTCTGTATAATTGATCCTGTTATATATATATTATTAATCTGCTGATAAATTGCCATTCCATTTAGTGAGGAGCACATTTTGACTTGCTAAGGACTCAAAACTCAAAGTTTAGGACTTGGGGTTTGAATTACGACTTGTCAGTCTTGACATGGGACTTGAGTACAAAGATTTGAGACTTATTTGTGACTTGCAAAACAATGACTTGGTCCCACCAATGGTATGTTGTCATTTACGGGATGCTACAGTAAATGGAGATTACAGGGATGTGCGTACAGTTTTACCGTAATTTCCTAGTTATACATCATGTGTTTCAGTGAAGCATCAAACTGACCCTACAGCACTTACCTTAGTAATCATAGACAGTGTAGAAGAAGTGGATGTAGCCACCAGGATGTCACCCATTGGTTTGTGGACTACTGTTTAAAGCCTTGAGTTTTTCATTATGGCCATCGCCATTCTGAAGTTTCGGAGGCAGAAGTGGCCATATTTGGAAGAGAGGGTTGAAATGAGGAGATTACGCATTGTTATGCCTTTATCCTGATCGATTGGTGGCGACTTGGCATTGTCTATTTCACCCTAAACGGGACCATAATTTACAAAATGACCACCATGATGTATTGAAGAGGCGTTAAAACTAACAATTTAGACCATAAACTCAATAGAAAAATGCTTACTAGGGTTATAAATCAAGTGAGCAGTAGGGTCAGTTTCTCATACACTTCAATATAATTGCACTTTTCTTGCAACCAGTGGAGTCGCCCCCTCCTGGCCATTAAATAGAATGCGGGTTTGAGGTGCTTTCTGCATTGACATCACTCTTTAAACCCAGTGGCCACATGCACTTCATTTATACAGTCCATGTCAGTGATGCACATGCAGCATTATAAAACAGTGGTTTATTAAAGAGGACAGTAGTGTACATTTGTTTTTGTTTCACTTCCAAATAAGTGGTGTAGAAGACGTGGGTAAAGTGGGGATTTGTTAAAACCCCTCTGATTGTCTCACCGTGTGTTGCTGCAGATCTCAGTTTGAAATCAGTGAGATATTTTCTTACATATTCATGTGAATAATGAATGAAATCTAAACATGGTTTTCCTTGTTAGAAACACCCATCATTTGCTACGCTTGACAAAGACCAGTTGGAGCCCAGTTGATCCTAAATAACCCACTAAGGGAGCAATTAATCCTGCGTGTGTTGATCTTGTTTCTGTTTTATTGGCTTTGTATCAAGCACCTGGTCACTGTCTGTTGTCTGCCAAGCTTATAACATTTTCCTCAGCAGGTAAAAGGAAACTTGGAAGCGGCTTTGATGTGTTAAATATGTTGATGACATTCTGCCCGTCACTTCACTCCCCCATCTCACGCAGCTCTCTCTGCTTTGAACCACTGTGTGTTGTGTGTGTGTGTCTCTCAGTGTGCAGGGCAGGATATTACCACTGTCTTCAGCCTCGGCAGCCGGTCAATTCAAAATTTCACCTGCTATAAATATTTACCTACCAACTGTATTTTTAGAGCAAAACTGAATCTCCAAATGACTTCAAAGTAGTCTCTGGAGTAGCGTAAGTACCAACAGCTAAAATTGACCAACATTTGGCAAGTGGCCGGTGTTAATTTCCCACCCTGTCTGTGTTAAGTGTTTATATAAAGACTTTCCAGTCGTGTCACAAATCTTGTAACCACACCTGGTGCCACTGGAGAGGTCCAGTTGGCTGCAAGTTAATAATGATTCAAAACAAAAAGGAAACAACCTGTTAAAATAAATGTAGTGGATGTAGGTCATTTCTGAAGAATCGGGTACATTTGTTTCCACATGAGGGTCAACATGACATGCAGCCCGAAATTTATGACCTGCAGACTGTACTCAGTGACAAACGTGTGAACACTTCCGTATATGCAGACACCCATAAACAGAATGGTGTGTGTCCATGTTCTAAATTACATTTACGTAACTTTAGCTGGAGTCAAAACCTCTAACTGCAGTTGCATCTTGACTAATAGCAAAAGTCTGGTGAGCACAACATGTCCGTAGATGTTCTGTTTGCTCAGTCTAACCCATCTGTCACAGCCATGATTTAACTTTCAAACAGGCATGGAACATTAGACTTAACCCAAGTGCCAGAAAAATGTTGATATTGTACGTTTCTGCAAACCACAGATACATTACATTTGCACATTATTATGTAGCGGATTTATTGAAACTTTATGTTTCAGCACTGTGGTTAAAGTACATTTAGGTTTAGGCACAAAACCAACTGGGTTATAGTTGGGTAAAGATCATGTATTCGTTTAAAATTCCGAATTTTAGGGGCACAATTTAGGCAAGACAAGCAGCAATGTCTTAGTAAAAAACAACTGCTTTTCATGCCACTATCCCCGCCAATGGGTTGCTACAAAACACCCACGTTTGGAGCCTATAAAGCTGTTGGAAACATGCTGATGGTTTGCCACGAAACACCAACTTTTGGGACCTAAGACACAGATGAAAACACACAAAGAACTCGGCACGTAACACCCACATCTGTAGCCTATAAGGCCGATCAAAATGCAGCAATGACTTGCTTAAACACAACCGGTTTGCGTCTGTAGGTCACCCACGTTTGGAGCCTAAGAACCCAATGGAAACACACCAATGTACGCTATGAAACACTCACATTTGGAGCCTATAAAGCTGTTGGAAACACGCTGATGGGTAGTCATGAAACACCTACATTTGGGACCTAAGACACAGATGAAAACTCGGTCACATTTGTAGCCTATAAGGCCGATCAAAATGCAGCAATGACTTGCTTAAACACAACCGTCTGTACTTTGGCAGCTGTCTCAACCAGGTGGTGCGTCATCCACCGTCTTTTCCACCTTCTGATGACAAAGTCAGCTCACAACACTTTAGAATAGAAGTAAGAAATTTCGCAGTTTTAGCCTATTTGGAGTTTGCAAACACGTATAATGCCAACACCTTTTTCTGGTGACTGGGCTGGTGACTGGCTCTGACTGGTGTTAAATGTTACCTAAGGGTGCTTTCAGACCTAGAATTGTCTTGCTTTGGTCCGAATCAGGGACTAATTTTGTTATAAAGTTGCATAATTGTCTAGAGTTGGTTCGAGGCGCGGCTTCAACTAGAAAACAATGTTTTGATGCATTGGTTGTGAATGAACCGCACTTAGGGGGCAAACGAACTTGAGTTCGATTGAACGAAACCAAACGGGGCAGGTGTGAAAGCACCCTGAGATGGATGGAGACTGGACCTCCAATATGGCTGCCAGCTAGTTACATCCTCTGAAACGCTCTGTGTATGCTACATGTTCTTTTTTCCTCACTGTGTTTGAGCCATTGTGTCATCTGTGTCATGTCTATGTGTTTGTGTGTGTGTGTGTGTACGTCTGAATGTGTGTCTTGTCCATCTTTGCTCCCTCCCCACACTCAGGCGGCTTGGCGTCTGTACTCCACCGACGGTGCTCGTCCCTACCTCAGAGCCACCTGGCACCACTACCAAAGCGCCCTTCCCCCCCTCAGGCATGTATCCCCACCACCACCAGCACCACCACCAGCGGCACCACCATCACCGCCTCTCACTTCCCTCCAACAACCCCCAAACACAATGCATCAACACTACCCCAAAAAACTAATCGGCTTTTTCTTTTTTTCCCTCCTCACCTTCCTTTTCTCACTTCCTACCCAATTTATATGTTCCCTCCCTCGCCCCGTTTTTCCTCCCACACTTTATCCTTTTAATTGTTTCATTTATCATTATTTTATTTATCCTGTCAACTCTGCACGTAGTGTGTCTGGCGTAGTTATGCTGCTGATGAGAACTCGGTTTCCATTGCTACCTGGAAGCCTCATTTGAAGGCGTTGCATACCTGCAGCCCCGCCAAGTAGGTAACAACTTACAGACTTACAAACATGGCCGCTGCTGCTCAGCCCCTTCTCCTCATCTCTTCTCCATCATCTCCATCTGCTTCTCTCCATCAGTGTAGCTTTGACTCTTTTTCCACTGTGTGACTCAGCAGATATTCTGTCATCAGTGTACCTGTAGAAACCTTTTTTTCTCCAGTCTGGGATGGTTTGCTTTGTGCGCATGATCTTTAACACCCTGTACACATTCAGACAGTTAAAGGCCTTTCTTAGTGGCACACTGGAAGTTCTATAAATGTTTATTGTTGAAAATGCCACACATGTCAGTAAAGTTCTTACAAACAGATGTGCAGACCAAGGCCAATTCAACAGTAGTGTTTTTTCACTTCACTTTTGGCAGTTTAAGTTTAGTAGTTCAGTAACAATTGTGTTGCCCAACCCATATGTCAGAAAAAAAATGTTGGCATTGTACGTTTCTACAAACCCCAGGTACATTGCATCTTTATGTTTGTTAACATGTGGTTAGGTTTAGGCACAAAAACCACTGAGTTATGGTTCAGAAAAGATCATGTTTTGGCCTAAAATATCCACTATCACAAGAGGAAATGCAGCGATTGCTCGGTAGAAAACAACCGCTTTTTGTAGTAGTATCCTTGGTGGAAAAACAGTGACGGGTCAGGAAAAAACACCCATGTATAAAGCCCAAAAAGCTGCAGGAAAAACAACAACAGGTTGTTGAAACACAGTTGTTTTTGTTATTTGTTGGCGCTGAACAGTAGTCTGCAGCTTGGCAGGCACCTCACCAAGGTGTCACGCCATCCACCAACTACTAAACCTCCAGATGATGCGATACGATATGTGATATGTTACAGTATATGATACAATACGATGTGATATGATATGATAGACGAAATGATACGATATGATGTGATATGATATGATAGACAAAATTTTATGATATACGATACAATATACGATACAATACAATGTGATATGATACAATAGGCGATATGATATGATGTGATATGATACAATAGACAAAATTATACGATATACAATACAATATATGATATGATACAATATACAATACAATACGATATGATACGATATGATACAATATACGATATAATATGATGTGATATTATACGATAGACAAAATTATACGATATACAATACAATATACGATACAGTACGATGTGATGTGATATGATACAATAGACGATATGATATGATACGATAGACAAAATTATACAATACAATATACGATATGATACAATATACGATACAATACGATGTGATATGATACAATGATGATATAATACAATATACAATATGATACATTATACGATATGATATGATGTGATATGATACAATAGACGATATGATACATTATACGATATAATATGATGTGATATGATACGGCAGACAAAATTATACAATACAATATATGATATGATATGATACAATATACGATACAATACGATGTGATGTGATATAATACAATGACAATATAATACAATATACAATATGATACATTATACGATATGATACGATGTGATATGATACAATATACGATACAATATACAATATACAATACAATACGATGTGATATGATACAATAGACGATATGATACAATGTACGATATATTATGGTGTGGTACGATTAGATTGATATATTCAATATGATACGATATATAATACAATACAGTGTACTTCTGGTGACTGGGCTGGTGTTACTCTACATTTTTGGAGAGTGAACAATTAGGCAAATTACCATTCCTGCTTTCACACACCACATACAGTACAGGCCAAAAGTTTGGACACACCTTCTCATTCAATGCGTTTTCTTTATTTTCATGACTATTTACATTGTAGATTCTCACTGAAGGCATCAAAACTATGAATGAACACATGTGGAGTTATGTACTTAACCAAAAAAAGGTGAAATAACTGAAAACATGTTTTATATTCTAGTTTCTTCAAAATAGCCACCCTTTGCTCTGATTACTGCTTTGCACACTCTTGGCATTCTCTCCATGAGCTTCAAGAGGTAGTCACCTGAAATGGTTTTCCAACAGTCTTGAAGGAGTTCCCAGAGGTGTTTAGCACTTGTTAGCCCCTTTGCCTTCACTCTGCGGTCCAGCTCACCCCAAACCATCTCGATTGGGTTCAGGTCCGGTGACTGTGGAGGCCAGGTCATCTGCCGCAGCACTCCATCACTCTCCTTCTTGGTCAAATAGCCCTTACACAGCCTGGAGGTGTGTTTGGGGTCATTGTCCTGTTGAAAAATAAATGATCGTCCAACTAAACGCAAACCGGATGGGATGGCATGTCGCTGCAGGATGCTGTGGTAGCCATGCTGGTTCAGTGTGCCTTCAATTTTGAATAAATCCCCAACAGTGTCACCAGCAAAACACCCCCACACCATCACACCTCCTCCTCCATGCTTCACAGTGGGAACCAGGCATGTGGAATCCATCCGTTCACCTTTTCTGCGTCTCACAAAGACACAGCGGTTGGAACCAAAGATCTCAAATTTGGACTCATCAGACCAAAGCACAGATTTCCACTGGTCTAATGTCCATTCCTTGTGTTTCTTGGCCCAAACAAATCTCTTCTGCTTGTTGCCTCTCCTTAGCAGTGGTTTCCTAGCAGCTATTTGACCATGAAGGCCTGATTGGCGCAGTCTCCTCTTAACAGTTGTTCTAGAGATGGGTCTGCTGCTAGAACTCTGTGTGGCATTCATCTGGTCTCTGATCTGAGCTGCTGTTAACTTGCGATTTCTGAGGCTGGTGACTCGGATGAACTTATCCTCAGAAGCAGAGGTGACTTTTGGTCTTCCTTTCCTGGGTCGGTCCTCATGTGTGCCAGTTTCGTTGTAGCGCTTGATGGTTTTTGCGACTCCACTTGGGGACACATTTAAAGTTTTCGCAATTTTCCGGACTGACTGACCTTCATTTCTTAAAGTAATGATGGCCACTCGTTTTTCTTTAGTTAGCTGATTGGTTCTTGCCATAATATGAATTTTAACAGTTGTCCAATAGGGCTGTCGGCTGTGTATTAACCTGACTTCTGCACAACACAACTGATGGTCCCAACCCCATTGATAAAGCAAGAAATTCCACTAATTAACCCTGATAAGGCACACCTGTGAAGTGGAAACCATTTCAGGTGACTACCTCTTGAAGCTCATGGAGAGAATGCCAAGAGTGTGCAAAGCAGTAATCAGAGCAAAGGGTGGCTATTTTGAAGAAACTAGAATATAAAACATGTTTTCAGTTATTTCACCTTTTTTTGTTAAGTACATAACTCCACGTGTTCATTCATAGTTTTGATGCCTTCAGTGAGAATCTACAATGTAAATAGTCATGAAAATAAAGAAAACGCATTGAATGAGAAGGTGTGTCCAAACTTTTGGCCTGTACTGTATACCTTTTTGATATTCGTGTCTATCATTCAGCTAGCACTCAGCCGTACTGTGCATGGCCATAGCTTGCATGTGCTTGTAAATAATTAACCCCATTGAATTAAAGTTTCTTTCTTTTTGTTTCCTTTTTGGCTGGATGCCTCCCATATCCATTAGTGGAAAAATCTGTATCGTGCTATTTTTAATCTGCTGGAATACTGATTTCTTTCCCTTTGTCTCCTCCTTTTTATCCCACTAACCCTTGAAGGAAAGAGCAGGGCGAGACTACTTACAGGTTTGTATGACTCTCAGCTCACTCCTCCAAAGACACAAACACAAACACTCAACATGTGATGTAATAATAATTCAATAATATGCCTAATGTGTTTTTCATTGCTGTGATATCTGCTGTAATCTGGTTTGTGGGCTTGTTTCGTCTATTTTTTTGGTTCATTCATCAGATTTCCAGATTGGGTCCCTCAGGTCTCTTCGCCAATAAATGATGAACTGATTGCTTAGTGACATTTACCCGGTAATAGTGAATGGGTAGTGGATTAATTGAAGATTGTGTCCGCCATCAAAGGGTTGTGACATAGTGATTTGGTGCTTGGTTTATTGATTTATTGATTGAGTGAATGACTGAACCCTTATTTTGCCCTTTAGAACAAATTCACCCTGACTGGAGAAAATCCAGGCAGTTATTTTGACTTATGCTGATGTTGTTGTAGTTTTTAACCAGTATGACCTGGACCTGCAGTACTATGGTATAGAATATAAAGGGACTAGCATATGCATAGTGGAAAGTTAAGACATAGTTTGTACCTTTTAAAGTGGGGTTGTATAAGGTACTTATCCATAGTCAGTGTATTACATACAGTAGATGTCTGTTGGCAGGCCCCCAGTTTGGAGAAGCAGACAGGAGTACAGACACAGACGCTCAGCAATGAACTGCTGTGGACTTAGGCAGCAGCAAAACATATTTTAACCACCTAAAAAATTCAACATTGCTTTAACTGTATGATATATTTAGAATATAGTGATGGGGATTGTGATTCCAGAGGATCTTAAGGATCTATGTAAAATAAATTATAATAATAAAATGGTTAAGATGGACAAAATTTTATAACCATGGGGAGAGAAAACTCTAACACTTTTTGGAAAGATTTCTCAGGTAAATTCTCTTGTCGTGTCACAATTAAGTTATCTTTTTATGTCACTTCATATTTTGAATATTTTTAATGCTTTACCATCAGCCAGAGATTTCTGATTCAGAAATGAAGCTGTTATATCCTCCTGAGACCCTGTGTCCTCATACGTGGACATCACATTTTGGGTTTACTTGACCTTATACTTCATTCTACTTAAAGGGAAATTTCAGTTTATTTCAACCTGTCTCCTATCGTCCTAAATTTGTTTCAAGTGACTAGTGACATAAAAATAATAGTTAGCATGTTAGCCGTTAGCCTAGCACATAGTAGCATCAGACCTGTTAAAATGTAAGTGAACGGGCGACCTTCAAGTGCAAAGTTAGTCCACAAAGACCGCCTCATATCGTTAGAATAAATGTCAGAGAACATATAGAAAACGATATGTAAACGTGTTGTCTTACCTTACCGGCGTGGTGCCATGTTTGTTTACCATCTAGCTCTGCTTTCCAAAGTGTGGCCGAAATATATCTCGCGAGCTCTAGATAAAGCCCAGCTGGATACTACTCCAGGTGGAGGTGTCTCGTCCTCGGTCACATCCAGACCTTGAAAATAAGGCTGCAACCGGTCCCATTCCTTGCAACAGAGGCATTCCTCTTCTGTGGGCACAGCATTCACAGGTACACCACCAATCTCCAGAGCTACGCAGCCTTGCAGCAGCCATTCCTCCTCTCTCGTCCTCTAACGTTACCTGTTGCGCCTCTCTCTCTCTCTCTCCTCCTCCGTTCTTCAATTTCACAAAGCTCTTCGTCAGCATATTCTGGCTCAAATAAATAAGGGCGGCCATCAAACTCTGCAAAATCAAATTCTCCTCCACAAAGTCGAAGTCTGGCAAAAAGTCAGCCATTATTCTATAAATCTTTCATAAAATAAATGAATGAACTTTTCAGGCTACTGTCCGGTTCTGCCTTCCAGCTGTTGCTGCTTGATCTCGCGATATTTCGGCTGCGCTTTGGAAAGCAGAGCAAGATGGTAAACAAACATGGCACCACACCGGTAAGGTAAGACAACACGTTTACATGTCGTTTTCTATATGTTCTCTGACATTTATCCTAACGATATGAGGCGGTCTTTGTGGAGAAAAAGCTTGTTTAGTGGACTAACTTTGCACTTGAAGGGATGCCCGTTCACTTACGTTTTAACAGGTCTGACACTACGGCTGTATCTAGGCTAACGGCTAACATGCTAACTATTATTTTTATGTCACTAGTCACTTGAAACAAATTTAGGACGATAGGAGACGGGTTGAAATAAACCGAAATTTCCGTTTAACTCAGACCTATTGTCCTCGTTCGTGGACACTTTTTGTGCCATCTAGTGGTAGTAAGAGCACAATACACTAACCCATGTAAAAACAAGATGGCAGCCATTTCTGCCAAGTCAGTCCCGACACATCTCACATTTAATGGTTGCATCTTGTTAATTTATGATTTGTAATGTTTGACCAATTTTAGCAACAGTAACTCGTTTTAGGACACTGGGACTTAATTGTTGTCTCATTTGAGGACATTTGGACTTAAATATCGTTGACAATGTTGAGTTTTTAATACTTATTGGGTCGTACTGATCCCAAATAGCTAGGAGAAATTAAAAATGCATTACAAACAAAAGTTCGAGTTTCAGGAGGATATCTGTCTCTTCAAAGCCAGACTCCACTGAGAAAACACTAATTTAACATCACTGAACACAGGAGCTGCTGGTCTACTGCTGCCTCGATCAGTCACATTGTTTGTGTTATTTTGTGTGTTATTGTTGTGTTTAAAAAAGGTTAGTTGGATTCATTGAAGTCACACAATAACGCACAAACTAACCAATCGAGGCAAAGAGGGGGTCAGCAACTCTTGTGTTCAGCGAGGTAAAATTACTCTTTTTGTCAATGGAGTCTGGTGAGAGAATAGATGGGGAACTGAAGCTGTAAACAGCCTGTCCAATTAAATGGTAAAGCAATCAAATTTAAATTGATGTTTTTTTAGGTGGCTAAAATGCATTTTGCTGCTGCCCCCTGTCTGCAGCAGTACATTGCTTATAGCTTCTGTGACAGGACTCCTGCCTGCTTCCCCAAACTGGAGGCACGCCAACTGACATCTCCTGCATGTAACACACACTGCCTATTGATTATTGGCCCGTACAACTCCACTTAAAAGAATCCGAACTACCCCTTTTAAGCAAAAACAAGTTGACGTGTTCTGATAAAACAAATCCAGAAGTGTCAGATCAACATTTATTAACCATTTGAGTGACACAGTATCTACACTCTTTCAGGCGCTCTCTGGAAACATAGTTATTGATTTGTGTTGAATTGAAAAACAGAAAGCCCAGGAAGAGATGCAGTGATAGAGACACATGTTTTTACATCAGACACAGGTAGACTGAAGCTACACAGCAAATACAGTACCATAAGAGTTACAGTAGCTCATGCGAAGGTACAATTGCCGCCTTTCCTCTGCTTTCTTTGTTTTATAGTCCTATCTCACTTTTCCAACTGTTTCTATACATCTCCATCGCTGTCCTTATCTCTGCTCCTCATTTCACTACTGTTTCGCTCTCTGCACTTGACTCTCAGGCAGGGAACGTGATGGGCTCCTCTGGCTTTGTTGAGTGTACGAGTGTGTGTGCGCACACGCCTTCAAAGACAGGAGTCTGTACCATGTCTGTACCATGACGCACTTTTTCCATTGGGATGGTATTTATATAACTCATCAAACACAGTCTAGGAGAGACAGAGCGAAGTCGAAAAAAAGGGGGGGAGGAGGAGAGGAGGGGGGAGATAGGGGATTTCAGAGAGGGGAAAAAGACAGAGAGAGATTTGTGAGTTTAATTATGCTAGTATAGTTTTTACAGTGCAGCGCTTCTTTGGCAACATTTGGGAGCCTTATATTGAGCCAGCAGCTTCTTAGGCATTTAAACTGAAGACAGCGCCACACACACACACACACACACACACATACATATAAAGAAAATGAGTTTATACTCTCAGTCAAACACACAAACAAATGTGCTTCTCATCCTCAAACACAACAACATTTAATTAGGCTTTGTTGCATCCATAGCAACATTCATCCCCCAGAAATCCCTCGGTTTAAAGGGCTGCGTTTAATTACGCTTTCCTTTCTTGGAAACTTTTGTTACAATGAGCCCAATTTGCACTTGTGAAATCATAATTATGAACCCTTTTATGACGCTATTTCTTTTCTGTAACGTCTCCTCCGCGGAGAGAACACACAGCACTGTGTTATTAGTGGTTTTACAGACTGTCGGCTGCTCGGCGGCGGTAGGTGCCGTGGTAAACGGCTGGTGGTTTTCGTTTAAGCAGACTTGTAAACACCAGCAGTAGTAAACATTCGGCGCACCACAAAGTGCTAGCAGTGGACATCATGCTGAGCACATGAGTGCTGGGTATTGGCAGAGAGAGGCAACATGAAATAAAGGCTAATGGGGCTTTAATCTGGAGTTTATGTGTGTAGGCAGGTGTGTTTGTGCATGTGTGCCTCCTCGTACGGTCCATTCAAGTGATTCAGACCTTTTCTTTAAAGTGTATCTCTGACTATTTTCAACCTGGACATGATTTCTCATCATGTGTGTTCAAACCTGCTTTTCTCGCCCCCCTTATGGGAAAATAAAAAAAAGGTTTATTCCAGACTATGCTGCACTTGTGTGTGTTTGTAAAAGAGCTGTTTAGAAGACAGCACTGTTCAAATAACAGCATTCACACCAAACTAAGCAAACCAGACACTCTGGCAAAAGCACCGAACTTCTTTGAAACAACAAATTGAATGTGAGCGCAGCCTGATTTTTAGAGGCTATTTTAACACAACACTGCTGGCACACAGGCAGCCGTCACAGAACAATCATTGTGTTGACTTTGAAGGTGATTTCGAGAGCCAAACCCAGGAAAGTCGATGTGAGGAGTTTCTCACTGAAGCATCTGGTGAGAGTTTGGTCGGATTGGTCGAGAAAAACAGAGTCCAGGTTGTTAATGTTGAGAGTTGTGCTTTAAAACCAGCTCTAGCTTTCACTACTATGATGTGTGCCATGAAATCACATCAAAATGAGGGACCTCAGGTGGGTTTGCCTTCCTCTGCCTCTCTGTTTACCCACTCCCATCCTTTCCTGGTGTATGTCCTCTGCCCTCTCTCTGTGTATTTGCTTTACATTGATATTGACAGCAGAGAATTTCTCTTCTTCTTCCTCTTCTAATCTCCTTCCTCCTTTATCTGTCCATTCCCTCCTCCATCTCCCTCCTTCGCTCTAGTAAGGGTCTAAGTAATGGGAGGCTCTTCAGAAGGTACACTCGGAAGTATAGGAGGTACCTGCAGTACTACCCAGCATCCTCTCTGTCCTGCCCTTAGCTCAGTAACCTGTGGGAATGACTGACTAATAGCATGGAGGTGAAACTTACATCTTAGCTCCCTCCTCGATCCCTTTTATCCAACGAAGGACTGAGGCGACCAATGCTGCCTGCTGCCTGTCGAATGCAAACAAGTCTTTGTTACCATGTGTCAAATTAAAGGGGAATTCCACCCAAACTAATCTTTACACTGCAAGAGTAGACAGGGTTTTAAATGTAAGGTGTAAGTTTTTGACATAAAGGAAAAGTGCACCAGATTTTACTGCCTAACAAACTGCATGTAGAGCTCTTAACACCCTGAAAACTCTGCATCATGGGATGTTGCTTGCCATGATTCTTCATAATTTCTAATTTAAAATCCCTATGCAAAAGAAAATGTGAGTCAGTTTTCTCAATAAGGTAAAACTCAGAGTAATAAGTTGAACAAAACAATTCCCCTTTACTTTATATATTTTTTAAAACTGCTCAGAGTCCAGCCACATGAATATCTTTTGATTAACTCATATTCTTTAATTTTTAAATGTTACAGTCCCATTAGTTGAAAAGATAAAATGGTTTTGTGACAATGTAACAAAAAGGAATGGAAATAAAATGAGTAATTCATGGGGCTGGACCCAGTTCACCTTAATGTTCAACTGAAACCACATATCCGCTCTGTAAATCACTCGTCCGGTGCTGAAACCAGTTTCACATAGTTTATTTTCAAAGGACTACCATTCCTGTATCCGTCTGGAGATCTTATTTCGATACAGCCAATAAAATCTTACGTGACGCAGTAATATCAGCGTTCTGTCACAGGCAGAGCAGACGTCACACTGAACCCGAGAGCAGTCTGCTACACAACACAAGGACAACAACCCACATTAGCTTTCCTGCTGAAGTCTCATTTGTATCTAACACAGAAACATGCATCTTATCCAGCACAGTAGTTTGCTGAAAAAACAACCAAGCAAACATTCACCGGGGAAAAGTGTGCTAATTGCTTGCCTAGTTTTTAGGCGAGATAGCTAATAAACTGCTCAGCTGCAGCACTTTATCCCCCTGACACCCTGTGTCCTCGTATGAGGACATTGCATTTTGGTTTTACTTGACTTTATACTTCATTCTGCTTAGCTTAGACCTGTTGTCCTTGTGCGTGGACACTCCTTTGTGCCATCTGGTGGTAGTAAGAGCACAATACACTAATCCATGTAGAAACAAGATGGCAGCCATCTCTGCCAAGTCAGTCTGCAGCCAATCTGGAAATCCATCAGTTCAAAAAACAAAAACAAAAATTTTTTTTTTTTCTTCCTTTACCTCTGGAGGCACTGCCTGTAGTTTTTCGACTAACGGAAGTGCAGGGGCCTCGGGGATCGCTCAACCCCTTCACTTCTGGGGGTGCCCCCAGGGAATCGCGTCGTTGTTTACAAATACTTCCAGGTAGAAAACCAGCAGAGTTTTGATGTGTGTATATATATATATATATATATATCACATTTTTCATCTCACTATATCACCATTTAGACTAATCTGATGTTTGTAAAGTCTATAAACACAATGATTGAACAAACATTACTATTTCTGTGTGCACGTTTTGTAATTAATAACATGGTTATCGTAGATTAGCTGGGCTAACCGTTAGCTGTTAGCCCCATTAGCAGTGTCTGTAGCAACTCAGTAACTTAATAAACGGTCTCATCTCGTCTCGTCGTCCTCCGCTTATCCGGGTCCGGGTCGTGGGGGCAGCAGCCTCAGCAAAGAAGCCCAGACAGTCCTCTCCCCAGCCACCTCCGTCAGCTCTTCCGAGGGAACCCCGAGGCGCTCCCAGGCCAGCCGGGCGATGTAATCCCTCCAGCGTGTCCTGGGTCGGCCCCGAGGTCTCCTCCCAGTTGGACATGCCCGGAATACCTCCCAATAAACGGTCCGTGAATAAAATATTTTTGCCAGCGGATATCTTAGTTACAACATGATTGAGCTAGCAAAGCAGTTTTGTGTTGCTATGTGTGGTATTTATTCAGTTTTGGGAAATCACGATGTCTAGAAAGCATCAGTGGCTGCAGCTGACAGGGACAGCTAACAGCAGCAAAGCTAACATCAGGACGTCATCTGTTAAAAGTCTCCCGTTGTCAGATACGACATGAAATTGCTCCGGTTAGCTCAATCATGTTGTAACTAAGACATCCACTGGGAAAACTATTTTTTTCACGTTGACGAGACGGCGTTTTGGGTGGAGCGGTTGCCATGGACGCGGAGCTTGCTGTTTCTGTAGGTACACATTTCCTGGGGACACCTGCAAGTCTCGGCCATGCCCCCTCCATTGTGATTGGCTAAATGCAGCATTGTTCAAACTCAAAGCCGCACCCCCCTCTGTAGTCGTCTTTCGCACAGGGCCGCCGACAGATTCTACAATGTAAATTGCCGAATCTGTCTTGAGAGATTAGTCTGCAGCTGATCCAGACACAAAAGAGGACAAGGTCCGAAACCTGATCACATTTAATGATTGAAACTTCTTTTTTTATGATTAATAATGTTTGTAGTTTGATATGGCAACAAAGTTGACCAAGTTTAGCAACAGTGAAGAGCTAAGACACTGTTAATTAGGAAGTACTCGTTGTTGACAATGTTTCTTTTTTTTAATACTTATCACATCCTACTGATCCTAAATAGCTAGAAGAAATTAAAAATGCAAACCAAACAAAAATTGGGGTCTCAGGAGGTCAAACAGCACCAGGGCAGTACTCCAGTTTTGCTGCTTGCAGCTTTTTCGAGAACCTCTCATCCAAACAATGGCACACTCGACACTGTGCTTCCTATGGCCCTCAGCAGTACACATGCCATGACATAGTTATAGTTGTATCCCCCAGCAATGCTAGAGCATGTGCGTCATTTAGGTGCAAAAGCTCACGTAAGAATCACTTATGCACATATTTATATTTGGTAAAGACGTCTATGTTGAGGACGTATCATATAGGTTCTGATTATATTTATGTTTACAGTTTCTGTGTATTTTGAGTACTGTATATAAGTGGACTATACTAAGGCTATGTTTAGATTGACTTTATTTCTGCGTTAGATTACAGGCATAAGTTATTTACGCGAGGTATGCTGCAACAAGGCAGTGGGCATGACAGAAGGAGATTGTGCGTGAAGATGCCATGAAGTCTGTGCTGGTTTGGATTGTAATACGTTTTTGACCGTGTTATGCAGTGTTTAAGTGTATAATAAGGAAGAAGACACGAGTCAAAACGGAGACACCTCACAGACTAGGTGGCCTAGGAACTTTAGTATGTTGGCACAGCCACTACAGCTCCCACGAACATTTTGTGGCCTTCAGAAGAGTCAAAGCCCGGCTATTTTGGAGAACAAAAACATTCATTGCGAAAGCTACATTGCTGATGCTTAAAATTTTGAATATGTCTCTGGTCTCCCTGGTCTTTATTTCTTCATCTGCTCTTGAATATACAGTAGTGAGTGATGGAGAGCACTGTACTTGTGGTGGTATTAACACTCCACTTATAAATATGTCCTGTAGATCTCAAGAACTGGCACTCAACACTACACTTCCTTTAGTCCACAGCAATGCAGCCACAGAGTATGAATTCAATTGGATGTTGAGAAACTCGAAGGACACACACGCCTTCATTTTTATTTAGATATTAATGTACCTGCAAATATCACGTCCATCCCGTTAGATGCTGTTGTGGTCAACAACACGCCGCCTGACCACTGTCATCTCTCGTTCCCTGCCTGAGCCTAGCCTGCAACGTCTGTCAATCAAACAGACACCAACACGCCCCTCCAGCCAACTGAGACTAAAAGGATCATTTCTGATATTTCCTCAAAGACCTTTTATTCCTCCTTTTGATATTAAAGACAGATTAATAATTCATTTAAAAACATGTGTTTTGACGACAAAAAGGGATAACTAAATGTGATTTCAGTTGGACCTTAAATATGCCCCTTAAATATGTGATAATTGTGCACATTTCAGTGTACGGCTATAGGTATTGCAGCTTTTCCTTATTTTACTGCATGCCTCCTGCATCACTGCTGCACTTCTCTTTACAGTCATGTCAGCCCTCAGAGATAAAAAGAATAGTGATAGATAAAGATCTGTTCTGCTCTCCACTGTTTCTAATACTTATTTCTGCCTTGAACATTGGTGAATATTGTCATGTGCTGTGAAGTGTTGGATAAGGTTCCCACACAAGTCTGGGAAAGTGAGGAAAAAAATGCACAGGCCCAGGTTTGGGAAATTATGGTGAATCAACTTCCCAAAGTCTTTAGAAGTTTTCTGAATGTGCAAGCTATAAACAACTTCTGTTAAAGAGATTAAAGCGGATTAAAACACTGAAATTCAGGTGAGACACTGAGGTTTGGAAACTGTGAAACTGTGGCATGGAAAATGTGTTGGAACCCTGCATCTCTCTCTGCTGCATCGCATGCTTGTATATTTGCCTTAGCAACATTATAGTTTACTGCAGTGAGTCCCATTAATTTAGCACTTTCTGCATCCCCACCAGCCCCTGCAAGGTTACTACAAAGATCAACATCATAAATGCATTTTATTCTCCAGTGGCTGATGGTATTTTAATTGTTTAAACTGGGAAAAAGAAGTGATAGAGGAATACAAAGTGGTAAAAATAAGAGTAATGGTATGGTCTTAATAATAATATAATAGTATTCCAAAGATATATTTTAAAGTTATTTTATGTAGCATATTTAACCGTCACACTATGGTGTAACTGCAGTGAACAACTGAGACCTTAAAAGAGTTTGTGTTTTGCATTTTTAAACCACATTACTGTTGCATCCCATTGGATCTTTAAAAGGGTACGTTGCCATTTTTCAGCTAGCTCTGTATCAAAACAATGTGGATAGCATGTGTAAATGAACTGTGGTAAACTTCCCTCCGTCCAACCAATGCCAAGATTTCCCTCCTCGCCCCAATGAAATTCCGCCATACGAGTTTCAAATTACAGGCTATACTTCCGCGTTTTTGCACATATTGCTCCAGGGATGACGTTTTTTTGTAGGCCGACGCGGAAGTTAGCATTGCTCTGGTTCCCTCGTCAAAAACCCTATGGGATTTTTCACAGTTTTAGGACTCAGTCCTGGGCTGCTCTATTGTCCGCCACCCATGGTGCCACCGCCAACACAATGAGTATAGAAGCAGATCAAGACAGAAATCCGTCTGTATCTGAGGGTGCTTTCAGACCTAGAGTTGTCTCCTTTGGTCTGAATCAGAGACTAATTTTGTTACAAAGTTGTATAATTGCCTAGAGTTGGTTCGTGTTCTCACGGCAGCATTTACAAGCGGACCAGCTCAAATGCCTTGTGTGAGAAAGCTGCTCTTGATTGGTCAGAATTTCCATGCGGGAAAAATCCAGGAAGTAAAGCAAACGTTGAAGAAGAGTACACTTGCAAGATAGATGTGACACTTTCTAATGTCACAATGGAGGGACAACTACGCAGGTTGATTTTAGCGCTGCTCATCGTGGACTATATTGCTGTCATTGTTCATTTTAGTCAAACCATACAGTTTGAAAACGAGGCGCGGCTCCAACTAGAAAACAATGTTTTGATGCATTGGATGTGCTGAATGTGCATATTAAGGCAGTACAGGAGGAGGTGCACATTAATAATCCTCCAGGACTGTAACATGCTCATGTTTAACCCAAACAATGTGTCATGTGACTGCAGTTGGTTCAGATCCAGGTCGGAACACGTTCTCACCACAAACGAACCGCACCAGAGTTCGTTTGTAACCGGACTGAGACCACCTCTTCAAGAAGGTCTCAGTCTGGTTGTTTTGCTGCGCACCTGAGTGTGATTGCTGTGTTCACACCTGCTCAAACAAACCGCACTGAGGGGGCAAACGAACTTGAGTTTGATTGAACCAAACCAAACAGGGCAGGTGTGAAAGTCCTCTCAAACTCAGATCGGAATCCAATCAAATGGTAAATCTAGGCAGTGCTGATTGAATATATATCGAAATGATGTTACTATATCGGCTATTTCTCGCCTCATGTTTTCAGAAACATGTTTCAGCTCACTGTTTAACTGTAATGCAAGATCATTTCTTGCCAACCGGCCACTATTGTTTCAAACAGACATGTTCGCATTACATCATTCAACAGCAGGAGCATTTGTCGGCATTCTGGTAGTTGTAGGTTTTCTCCCTCGTGAGCAAAAGTGTCCTTTTTCCTCTGATTCTGTGGCACCAGTTTCAAAAATATTTGCGTGGTTTTACCGCATCTTATTAAAAGGCCATGTTTCCAGCAGTGAAGTACTTATTCAATTATTTGGATTTACCACTAAACATTGATTCACGTGCTGCCGTCAAAATCTCTGAAAAATGAAGAACGTTTCCCAAAAATAATCTTAGGAAAAACACCATGTGGAGGCTGTTTGAAGCATCTTTCAATACTGGTCTCATTTGTTTAAGGCAGTCTCAAAGTTCATATAGTGATGATGTTACCATGCTTCACATATCGCCTGTAAGAATCTCATTAACTCTGTTTTAAAAATCAGAACATGAATAGATTATGAGATGATTGGGTGAGGACTGCAGCACTTCAGGATCCAGTACTGAGGGATTTTTATTTGGTTGCTTGGTGGGCAATCTGGCTGTGTTCTAGTGTTTTGGGCATGTCAGTTGGGAAAGACAGAACGCTGCCCTGTGTCTGTGCTCTGAACTCTTCTCACCCTCTGAGGGGAAATAGGTGCTGACAGCATCTCCTTTTTTTCTTCCTCTCCCTGTGTCTCTCTATCAACCCCCGACCTCTGCCACACACTCTTTCTTTATCAACTTCATCATGAACTCTCCCCATCATCCCCATCCATCTGCCTCTGAATACTCACCTCCATCATGCTCCCTCTGTCTCCCCCATCCCAAATCTTTCTCTTTGCTTCTGTGAATGTTTTTCTCCCCTCTCTCTTTCCACATCCGTCTATCCTCTTCTTTCCTGCTCGGTTCTTCCCTCCCTCCCTGCAGTCAGAAGTTGAGTTTTAAGGATCGGGTCCGGATGGCGAGCCCCCGTGGTCAGAGCATGAAGAGCAGGCAGACGTCCATCAACGACCGCCAACGCTCTTCCCCTGGCAACGAGGTGGTAGGAGGCCCCGAGCTGATGGGAGGGAGCCCGGCCAAAGTGCAGAAGAGCTGGAGCTTCAACGATCGGACACGGTTCAGGCCGTCACTGAGGCTGAAGAGCCAGACTCGCACTGCTGTCCCAGATGGTGAGTGGGACTGTGTGTGTGTGTGTGTGTGTGTGTGTGTAACTGTAAATAGCAACCAAACATCCAAAACCACGTCTTACAAATCACTCTTTTTCGCACAGTGCTCCATTTTATGCAGTAAATGTCAGAGGTGGGAACAAGTCACTGTTTAGCAAGTCACATGTAAGTCTCAAGTCTTTGCACTCAAGTCCCAAGTCAAGCTCCATGTCCTGTACTTCTGAACTTTAAGTTTCAAGTCCTCAACAAGTCATAAAATAAAGTGCAATGCCCTTTTAAGTACAGAGTAATCATATTATTTTTAAAAATCTTAAATGCTTTTTAAAATTTGTTTTATTCGTTAAGTCTGTTGGAAGATGTGTCTCTGTAATTTTCGACCCACACGTTTTGCATACTGCTGTTTGTTTTATGTTGACCACCCATAGTTTTTTTAAATTAAGTATCTGTGGTATGATTTTTTCCAAATGGTGCTCAGAAACACGACGTCAGTTCTTAATGGTTCCCCTCCTACAATTTGATTGGATGCTGTTGGATATGTTCGAACAAAATGGATCCAGAGACTTAAAGGACAACTTCGGTATTTTTCAACCTGGGCCCGTAAAAGACTCCGTCCTCTGACTCTTCTAGCATAACACACACTTCACACACACATACTCATTTACAATACAGAGCGGGGACAACTTCCGCCTTTCTGCTCCAACACTGACTGACAGCTGACTCCACTCATTCACACTCACCACTGCCCCAGGGCCGCTACCATATGCTATTTACAGAGATTGAGAGAGAGAGCAGTGGCGATCTGAACCGGTCAGTGGTGAAAAAAAGCACTTTTATATGGGACGCATTTGCCCCCATTACCGTTTTAGCTCATTTCGCGGCTCAATACTGAACCAATTTTAGAACGAGTCGTACCCATGAATTATACGCACACATACACAAAAATGTGGAAAAATACCGAAGTTACCGAAATACCGAAGTTGTCCTTTAAGCACTGACCTGCTTGGCATGACTAGCGTTAATTTTAGTTGATTCAGAAAATGAATTGACTTGTGGGACAGTTAAATAACATACTTTTTAATCTGTGGACTTGGAGCGAGGTATCAAGTATTTTGAGGTCAAAAGGTTCAAGTCCAAGTGAAGCAGCAAGACATTGGTGTTAAAGGCACGCTAAGCACCGTTGGGCGTTTCTTCTGTTTATGTTCAACAATGTTATCAAACACAGCGGAGCTAGCTCGCCCCTCCCCCCTAGTCTTCCGTGACTCTGCCATGAACGAGCGGTAGCTGCTGGATTTACACACCTGTTCAAGGGATAGTGCACCCAACATGCAAATTCAGCCTTTATGTACTCACCCTCATGCCGAGGGAGGCTCAGGTGAAGTTTTAGAGTCCTCACAACACTTGTGGAGATCCAAGGGGAGAGGGGGTAGCAACACAACTCCACCTAATGGAGGCTTACAGCGCCCCAGATTCAAACGTCCAAAAAACACATAATTGAAACCACAAAATATCTCCATACTGCTCGTCCATAGTGATCCAAGTGTCCTGAAGCCCCGACATAAAAAGTTGTTTGGAAAAACGTCATTTGAACTGTTTTTAGCCTCATTGTAGCCTGTAGCTCTAACTGCCTCTCTGGGCACTGCGCTCACGTGTGCACCCTTGCGCGAGACCGTGATACATGGGCACCGCGTTCATGTGTGTTCACGTGCATTCGCTAGGCTCGCGCTGGCTGGTTGGTGCAGCCTGGACCCAAATGTTTTTGTTGCCATTTGCGGAGCCTGGGCTGCCTAGCTAGCGGATCGTGAGGAGATGTTTGCTGTGTGTGACAAAAACTTTTCAAGCTTAGGAAGACTTAGAGAGCCTTTAAAGTTCATGTGGAGTTGCAAGTCTTTTTTTTTATTTTGTCAAATTGAGTCCAAAGCCATCAAATTTGTGACTCGAGTCCGAGTCATGTGGTAAATTTAGAGTAACTTTATTTGGTGTCTTAAACTTAAAGGGGAACTATGACAATTTTCAAAATTCATACATGTTATTCCTATGGTGTAAGACAGTCCAAAAATATTGGTAAACATAAACAACTCTCTCCTGAATCCAAAAACTAGAGTGTTAAAACTGAAATTTGTGATGTCTTAGAGTATGAAGTCTAGAACTGCTCCACAGAGATTGAATAGTGGCAGATGTTTTAGATGACACTGAGAGCAGCCAGGGGAGTGTGTAAGGGTATAAGGGAACATTTTATGTCTCAGACCTGAGAACACTACAATAGGATAAAGCTGATTTGGGTTTAAAAAGGAAAACAAATATTCTGTGAGTCCACAAAATCAGTCTCACATTCACTGTCTATGGAGCTTTACACTTCATGACATCACAACTTTAAGACTAACTTCACTGGTTTCTGGCTTTGAGAGAGAGCAGGTCATGCTCACAGTTACTGATTGAAGTAAAAAGCCATGGAAATAACATATTGGAATTTTTAATTTGGGTGGTGTTCCCCTTTAATGGAACCGCCAATCTATAATATGTCAATAGGTCAGGCTGAATGGTTGTTTGCTCCTTCTCCTCTTCTCCATGTCCGTGCCTCTGTCTGTGTCTTCTACTCTCCTAATTATTGGCAGTATAAGGGATATATATACCCTCTCCTCTCACCTTACATAGCTGAGCTGGCAAAACGCTGCCCATTCCTAAAGATCCCATCCAAGCAGGGCATAAATTCTCACCACCTAAAAGCCAAAATAGTATCAGTTTGAAACATTCTTGGAGACTCCTGTCCAGACTATGCAGAAAATGTTTTATGAGTTTAAAGACTGGAAATGATTTTGCATGGGGCTTCATTTATTGATGAAAGGGCGGTGTGTCTCTCTCAGTGGACACAGGCATGACCACGGAGGATTCCTTTGATGAGAGAGGCTGCCATTGTGATGTTACAGTGGAGGATCTATCAGCTCCCCTCAAGGCTGTCATCAGAGCTGTCAGGTGAGATCCTGCTTCAGTTACATTTCATGTTTCATCCAAAGCATCTTTGAACCACCAAAATCCTACAAATGTTTGAGGAAGGGAAAAGAAACCAACAACCAGGTTTGCAAACTTGCATCCAAATACTAATAACAAGTAGGGTGTTTACTGGTGTTTATTGTGTCATAGAGCAAAATGTGAAAGTCTCTTGTGTTAACCACAGACCTTATTTTAGGAATCAAACCCAAACAACTGACCCCGAGACGAAGGAACTGAACGTGCAAAAAGGCTAACTCACTTCTGGGTTTCAGGACTCTTTGTTTAACATAATCAGGGAAACAGCTACCAGACTATATCTTGATCAGGGGCAGTGACTTGTCTCCGCTGGGTGCCTGGCAAGTTTCCAGGAAGTTACAGCGCCTGGCTAAGAAATGGTCAACATAACCCTAACTCTGACCTGTAAAACCACAAACTGTTGTTTTAAGAGGCAGACAACATGATGACCTGACCTGTGTATTTTGTTATCTTTAGACTTCACTTCCAGTCTTTATGCTAAACTAAGCCACCCAGCTGCAGACTAGTGTTGCACAGTATACCGGTACTAAAATAGTACCGTGGTACTAGAGTATTCCAAACGGTACTATAATGCATTTGGAAAATACCGGTACTTTGAAATTGATTCACTTCATTAATTCAGTTAATTTATTTTACTCATTTATGCACACAAACGCCTTTCTTGTTCCTAATGGAGCACAGATTGCACAAGTGGTGTGTATGACAACACCTGTATCAACATCCGCAGCTGGCGCACGTGAAAAAAGACAAGAGAAAGTCTGCCTTGCAAAGGGACACAACACGGGACAACACCAACTTGGTGAAACATTTGAGGAACTTTCAAACCATGATTTTTTTGGTACCGTTACACCCCTACTATTTATTGTTCTAAAGGTTTGTAGCCAAAAGGACTTTTCCTTAGGAAAAGTACCGAAGAGTATCGAAATTCATATTGGTACCGAAACAAAGATTTTGGTATCGTGACAACTACTGCAGACTCATTCATTCATTCATTCATCTTCTAACCGTCAATCCTCTTGAGGGTCGCGGGGGGGCTGGAGCCTATCCCAGCTGACATCAGGTGAGAGGCAGGGTACACCCTGGACAGGTCACCAGACTATCACAGGGCTGACACATAGAGACAAACAACCATTCACGCTCACATTCACACCTACGGACAATTTAGAGTCACCAATTAACCTAGTCCCCAATCTGCATGTCTTTGGACTGTGGGAGGAAGCCGGAGTGCCCGGAGAGAACCCACGCTGACATGGGGAGAACATGCAAACTCCGCACAGAAGGGCTCCCACACCCGGGATCGAACCGGCAACCCTCTTGCTGTGAGGCGAGAGTGCTAACCACCACCCCACTGTGCCGCCCCACTACTGCAGACTGTAGATTTATATTTACTGTGAAGATGAGACTGGAATCTTCAATATTTATCCTTTATTTTGAATGGTTTTAAACCATTAACCATCATCAATTATTAGATATTAGGAAGCGACACATTTTATCTTGATATTCAACCCTTCTTCTGACTGGGTATTTATGATCAACTATAGCTGTCTGATGAATCTGAAACTGGTGGTTTGTTGGAATTTAGCTCCATTGAAACCCTCCAGCTTCCTGACTGTATTTTGTGGCCTGTTGGGACTGATAATGGACGTCTTATTGATTAGTCACATCATTTAAACTCCCCCTTGGGGCCACTGAACTGAGTCCCCCTTTTATGACTGGCTGGTTGTTGATTGTATACCACTGTAGTGCAATCTTTTCTGTAGTTGAGCTTGCGTTAAAGTCAGGTCACGTTGATTCACTGTTTGCCTGCTTTCTTTAGAGGCTCTTTTATGATCTGAAGGTATTGATCAAATAATTCATGAATGAAAAAAAAAAATACCATAAATGAATGAATGCATTTAGAGTAAGGAGCCAATAACCTGGTGTATACATGTGTTTTTGAGTCTGGTTCTGTACGCCTAAACAAGTTCTAGCTGATCAGAAATGATTGCTGCTGAAGGAGGTTCAAAACAAGTTTGTTTTTTCTCTCTCCTCACGTATCTCCTCACAGTGCTACAGTAACAGATCATATACCACAACAACACAGACCCCTGTCTGTCTTCTCTCCTCTATACATGTAACTCTGGATGGGAAAAAACATGCTTCACGCACGAGTGCAGGGGCTCACACAATGCTTGCATTTATAAACGGATTTCTCTGTGTCTTCACGTCCTTGTTTCTCCATCTTTTTCTCTTTATCTATATGACCTACCGCTGGGTTTGAGGGGTTAGCCTGAGGGAGTTTTTCGCGCAGTTGTGTGTGTGATCGTGTGTGTGTTTCACCAGACCATGATCTCTTACACTGGCACCGGCACCCTGTGAGCGAATGTTTATCCAACTGGCGCCAACTGATTCTCTCACTCCACTGCTTCTTCTCACCCTCGTCATAGTTTTTCATCGTAAGAAATGTCCATTTTCACCTCTCAATAAAACAGGATTTACATTTAAAAAACGTATGAAAAAGGGATTTGGAGGGTCTCCACCAGAAAATTTAGAGCATCAGACACTTAATTTCTTGCATTCTAGTTGTTTTTTATGCACCAATTTGTGCTTTTTCTGCAAAAATGTACGTTTTTTTTTATTGGCAGGGAAAGCAAGAAAGGGAAGCATCCCCTATGTTAACACCTATGCCAGATAGTACTGTATCACTGTATCACTGTATATTGAAAGGACTAAAGAAGAAAGACCAAGCCAAGGCCGTTATGATTGGCAGTGTTGCTCCTACAGATCCTCTTCCATTAGCTTCTGAGTCTGTTTGTAAACAAGTTGCATGTCTGCGCAATACTTATGATGCCTGCCTTTACACAGAGTGGGTGTCAGGTGGGTGGAACACAGTTTGGCACATCCAACTTTGTGCAGATTGGAATTTGTATTTTCTATCAAGAGTCCAAGTTTTGATGGAAAATAATTTGGTTTAGTTTGGTAAAAAAAAAAAAAAAAAAAATTCCGCTCAGTCATCACTTTGCTTCTTATGAAATTTTGGCGTATTTGCAGGTTGTGAAAGCTGTAAAAAAAAAAAAAAAAATTCATATTTGCAATATGAATCAACATGCCACACTGAGTACCTGATAAACAAAACGATCACACACGAAAAAGGATGAATTCAAATTAAAAACATACTTCTACAAATACGGAGATAGAATGTGTAAATGAACTAAAACATGTTCAAAGTACAGGATAAACAAATGGATACCTCCTCCTCTAGGCAACAAAAATCTCATCTTTCCTTTATGTTTCTTTTTTAATGTACTTCAGACCAGACTTCATAAAATGTCCCTTGGCAGTTGTTAGTACTTGCCATTAATGATTCAAAAGAGGCAATATCCATCATCAACTTTAGCCATCCATCAAACACAGGCTTTCTCAAGCTCTTCCAATGATGCAGAACTATCCTTGATGCCCCAACAAAGCCTGCCAGTGCAAGTCTAAGTTGTTGTTTAGATATACGTAGCGGCAGCAGGGTCTCCTAGTAAGGGCAGCCGGGGAGATTTTTTTATGCAGCCATTCTCCAATACATCTGATGACATCTTTCCAGAAAGAAGGAACAAATGAGCAATCCCAATATAAATGAAGAATTGTCCCCCATATGTCCCTTTCTTTGAAGCTTAGCTGGGGTGTAATAATACCTGTGTATGATGTGATGTGCATCTCTAACTGACCATCCAGCACTGGCGTCTACAGTTGTCCAGATGTCCTCTTTGATAATTGAATGAGGATATTTTTCCCAATTTTTTCTTAAATTTGCCAATTACACAATTACCAAGAAAGGTGTTTGTTCTCATATTTACTTAAGACAACCCCCAAACTCTTAATGCAGCTCCTAATTTGTAGATAACACCAGAATCCTCTCTCTTTAAAGCCAAACTCGTCTTTAAGCTCTTGGAAGGAACGTAAAGTGTCTGCCCTACCCACCTTAGTCCTGGTCCCCATGATATCTTGTGTGAATTATGGGTGCATTTTGGCGTCGAACCAAAACTGGCGATTTCCAATGGTAACAGTTTGTTCACAGTACTCTTCTTTCCAAGAGCAATTGGGAAATAAAACGTGGAACACACCACCTGTTAAAGCTCAAACAGCATTATGTGATCATACCTCTGCCATCTCTTACAACCATCTCAAAGCAACCCAGCACGCTAGCAATTAGCTTGCCTCGCTCCATTGAAATCCTGTTAACTTTATCATGGCCCGAGCTAGCTTAAGGTAAACATCTGCTCGTTCTAAAGATGATTTCTGATTTCTGATGACTTATTAAGAGATACTAAGACATTCTGCAAACATTTAACATAATACAGTATTAACTGTAGCTCCATGTAAAGTGAATAAATGTGATGTTTCCCAGCTAATCCTCCGCTCGTCTGCGTTAATGAAGCAGTTTACACATTTTTTTAACTTCTGATTAATTAAAAATTGTCCTGAGCGAAACATGAAGCTGAATTTAGCAGCAGATTTCAGTAATGGTCATATAAATTAGGAGTAAAAGAAATAACTTTTGGCATTCATTTTTTATATGATATAAAGGAAGTACAGTGAGAATGAGGTCAGACGGGGAAAGACAGGGATAATATGTACTGACGTTGAGTGACGGATCTGTCAGTCTAGGTGTCATTCTCTTAATACTTTTTTGCTGTGTCTGGTGAAACTCTTGTGGTTTTATTTTCATATCAATGGTACATTTGGCAGCAGGAACAATCCCTTTTTGTTCTGGTCACATGTTCAACACACAGTTGCTGAAGAAAAATACGTAGCTTAGACTGGTCGTTAGTCGTTACAGACACAGACACTGCAACAGGTACCAGAGCTCCGCAGAGACATTTTAGAAAAGAAGAGTAAAAAGAGTAGCCACTGGGACTAACCACAGACAGTCTATGGAACTAACTAGCTTACTGCTACTTCCGCTTTCTTACTGGAAGTTGTGCACATAATCATTTCCACAGTAGTGCCCTCAGGAGTAAGGTGGATACAAACAACTAATTTCCTAATATTATTATCTAGCCATGATTCATACAGGATGGGTGTCTTTCCTATCCAGATCGCTGGATTGTTCCAAATTGCATATACTAAGAAAGATGTAACAGGGTATGTCTCCCTGAAATGCTCTAGGATGGGACTGGTGCTTGTGTTTGGTACCTCAGTGTGTGTGAGAACTGTAACATTGTGAACTGAAGTCTGTCAAACCTTTCTATCACTGGCGCCTCTGTTTCTCTACACTCCGACACACACAGATCACCAGTACCACCCAACGCAGGCCTGCCTTCCCACCCAGCAGGCCTCCTTCATGGGCAGCCAGAGCCCAGGGCTTTCCCAGGGTGTCAGGTTGAGGGTTGGACACCCCCTCCCCTGTCAGGACTGTTATTACAGAGGGTCATCTGTCACCGTTGTTTCCATTTAGACAGTGAGAAAAACCGGCAAATGGCGAAAAGCAGAAGCCACCGGGGAATCCAAATGCACCGAGTACATGGATCTCCTTACCTGTATCAATATTATCCACCCAGCAGTGGCTCTGCTCACCAAATAGAAGGAGACAGAGGATTACACTCAGGTTTCAAAGCCATTCTTTTGGGTTGTTATGGATTTGACAAGAGAACCAGTGAACTGTGGTTTCCCCTTAGACACTCTGAGGTATCTGAGATTTTAATAATGTTTTCATTATTACGCTTCAAAAAAGATCAACAAGTGGACTGTAACAGGGATCAGCCCAAAGTTGCTGCTACCATCTAGTGGTTGGTGATAGTAATTACACCCTTATGTTACTGACTGCAGCATCTCTCTTCTCCCTGTCTAACTCTATTTGCTTCGTGTGTGTGTGTGTGTGTGTGTGTGTGTGTGTGTGTGTAGGATCATGAAGTTCCATGTGGCAAAAAAGAAGTTTAAGGAGACATTGCGTCCGTACGATGTGAAGGACGTCATAGAGCAGTACTCTGCAGGACACCTCGACATGCTCTGTCGCATCAAGAGCCTTCAGACGAGGTCAGGACACACACACACACACACACACACACAAGTACAAAAAAATCATAACTTTCTATACAGTTGAACAACTTATATGTTCATGTTTACTGTTTTTGACATCTGTAAATTGGTCTATATACTGCAAGAGCTTTTATTCTTACGGACTTGCGTAGGTGGATGTTGCCGCCACTGTTGTTGCAGTTCCTACCAGTCTTCTACTGACAGTCCTGTAAAATGAAATCAGTCTACTTTTACCTTGTTCTCACCTCCTTCTATGTCTTTTGTACCCACTGTGTATGTGTGTGTACGTACTGTATATGTACACGTGTGTCCCCTTTCTCTCCCAGACTAGACACTGTAGTGGGTCCCCCTCCGAGGCCGTTCAGCAGCCGCCACAAGACCTTTTCTTCTCCCTCCCTGCATTTATATTACAGCCAGGCCCGGAGGAAACAGTCTGCACCGGGGTTAGACATACCCCGTCCTGATCTGCTCGCCAACTGCTTCCCTGCTAACATAACCAAAACTTTGATGACGTTGCACCTGGGTCATGCAGCATGCATTCACATGAACATGTATTGCATCCTTGCATAAGAATAGCCTGTAAAGGTTGGAAAGAATCACAGAAGCTTTGGTTTATTTAGTTTAATTCAGTTTAGTTTAGTCCTGCCAGCTTGAGTGTCAGGAAATAATGTGTGTGGCAGGTAACATTTACTGAATCTGAGATAGTATGTGGTGAGTTGCAACAGAAAATCTAACCAAATTGCCTGCTTGACCCAGGTCTGGCTGTAGAGGTCATCAAGGAGCCCAAGCAATGGATTACAAATTGTTTTACAAGAGGAAAATAATGAAAATATATCAAGTTTTTGAATCAGATGTTACATTATAGGTAGAATATATCTGGGTTCTGCTGAGCCTCAGTGATATGAGTTAAGAAACAGACACTGTCTCATAGTCATTCACTTTTTTGTACAACATTTTCAACCATAAAGGTCCTTTATTACACCATTTTTATTTGTTTAGCTAAAGTAATATAATACTTTTAAATGCTTGTGAATACTTGTTTGTGTCACACTGAAAATTATGTCATAATCCTGATTTGGGCACCTTGACCACCTCTACCAGTTGGAACATTTCGTTAGCTAACATGCTCTAGGTTACAATAGAAGTAAGACAATCTATTCAGTGCTACATAGAGATGCAGTTCATCTAGGTTTTCCTCACGTAAAAGCTCCAATCCAGAATTTATTTGACCCCATAAAACTAAATTTACCATATTAGATGTATCAAGAATCTGACTTCATCATCATTTTCTTGTTCCTTTTGCAGCTTCAACCCACATAAAGAGGCCTTGAGTTCTTGTATCAGAGTCCAAGTCCATAATCACTTAACTTCTGTAAAGCAAAGCTTGGCACATTATTCCACTAGGGGGTGCTAGAAATACCATTATGGATTGGGACTTTCACATGTAGAAACCACATTTAAAAAAAAAAAAAAAAGAAGAAGAAGTTTGTTTTTAGCTCTCGGTCATCTGGTGTTTTGTTGTGCTGAATGAACAGCAGTGCTGTAGGCGATGCCAGTGCTGTCAGTAGTTCTCCTGTTTAACAACCTAGTGCTTGTTTTTTGTATCTGGGTGTTGGTTTGAAGTGTGTTTTGGCAAAGGCTGTAGATAAACACAGACCACGTCAGTGCTAAGAGGTGCATTTACTGTATCTCATTAGCATTGCTATCAGACATCCATTGTATCAGTATTGTTTATAACTATTACAGTCTGTTTTTAATGAGTTACTCTCTGAGGCTGATAAAAACATCTAAATGACAATTGCATTGTCAAATGTGGATTGAAGAGGACGTTACAGTCTAAAAGCTGTTTTATTAATACATTTTCCTGCTGTGGTATAAACAAATTTCAGTCAGGACCACTTTAGTTAAGGAAAACTTTATTTACATTTGTGGTATTATATTTGGCGGTGTGGCTCTGCGGCCTCTCTGCCTTTTCTCGGGCTTACACAGAAAGCTCTAAGGTAGAGAAAGCACACTTCTCTGCCCTTCCACACACCTACATGGGAAGCCTAAGGCAGAGAGAGCACACCTCTCCACGTGCCTGTGTGGAAAACCTGAAGTCAGAGAGAGATCACATTTCTCTGCCCTTCCACTTGCAAATGAGGAAAGCCTGAGACAGAGAGAGCAAACCTCCCTGCCCTTCCATGCGCCTACATGGGAAGCCTAAGGCAGTGAGAGCAGCAGCAAAGACCCACGGGAACAGAACAGAGCAGCATCAATGACAAACAGAAATGATATTGATAAGTCAGACACAGCATGAAAAGGAGGAGCTGGGGTGGAGGCAGGTTGCAAAGCAGCTTGAAGAGGAAGCAGCAACAGTAGGCAGGCCAGAGCAGTTTAAATAGGGCACCCTGAATGAGATTCACCAATTGGTTGCATAGAAAGGAATCATGTGATCTATCAGCTGACTCCCTTCCATCAATCAGCTGCTCCATCAGCTGATGTAGCTGGTATGTGAGCTGAGCTTGACATTGTGTCCTGCCTGAACTAACACTGTGCTCCTATGTGGGACAAAGACTACTTACATGATAATACTGAATATGTTTTATTATCAAAATATTTTTAAAAATTCAAACATCAGTTCCAATATCAGCCTTTGACAACTTTATTTTCAGCCCATTTTCCCCTCTCATCATCTGTGTTTATCTACATGCCAATTTCATTTATTATCAGTTACTATGTGACTGGATTTGTTCATTTGTCCACCTGTGCTTCATGCTTTAGTGTGTGTGAGCGTGTGAGTGAGTGTAAGATAGAGACAGAGAGAAAGATGTATCTGACCCAGTCTTTTTCCTGTCTCCAGACTGGCCAGTGCAGTGGGCTCTGGTCCCAGCCTGAGTAGCCGACCCAGGAACATGTCCTCTCCTGCCCTGCACTATTATTACAGCAGCAACAGGAAGAAGCTCTCTGGCTCAGGGTTACTTTTATTTAACTTTTTAATTTTACCATAGAATCCCATTAGTTCCCCTAAGACTATTAGTGCTCATTAGTTCCCTTGCTGTCCCCGAAAGCATTTGAGTGTGAATTGTCACACTAAAACAGACATGCTCACAGAAATACTCGCTGTTTGTATTCACTTTCCTATGGCACCAGGTGGTTGGAGTTTACATTAGACTATGTACTAGAGTGTTTACATACAGAAAAAGTATTTTAAAAGTGTTAACCTGAAACATGATCTAATGCGTTAAACTCCAGCCATTTGGTGAGGATTTTATTAACCAAGTCTGATACACACAAACATTTGCATTTGATGCAAATGTGTACTAACGTTTACACCCATCAGTCGTGTTGCTACATTAGATACCATGCAAATACTTCATCTTTTTTTCCTGCACCAGAAAGGGGAAACATTTGCGTGTGTGTGTGTGTATATATATATATATGTGTGTGTGTGAATGTTGCTAACGTGTGTGTAGCTGTGTTTTCCAATTAATTCATGTGTTTTGTTTTAGATAAAACATGTGTGTTTCCTGGGTGCTGGCCTCTCCTAGATCGATGCATGTTAGAGATACACAAACTTAATTAACGTCACTAATTTGACATTATTATACTGTCAAAGAACTTGTGTGATTTGATCAATACTCTGACATTTAGAAAGTAGGCTACAGATTCATTTGTAATCTGAATACAGCTCTGTGTTTAGCATCTCCCCTGGATTTTAAATGTCTTAAAACATCAGGGGCCGTGTTCACAAAGCTCCTGAGAGCACTCTCAGAGCGCTCCTAACTCAGCCTAAAAATATTTTAGTAAGGGACAGAAACATTTACCTTAGTAAAGAGGTGTGGTTGACCCTGTTGCTGGGTATGATGCTTGCTTTTAACAGGTGTGATTGGTTGTCTAAGACACACCCTGTAGTGAGCCTGCAAGGTGTTGACACCCAGTGGAAATGAACTGAACTGCTGACTGTGAAAGTGTTGTCATTGTTAGTGTGATCACTCTGCTGATGGAAGGTTGAGACAGACCCAAGTCATCACTGCTGCACTGTTGCAGTTTCCCCATTTTCCAAATATCTCAGTGTTGTGATCATTTTATCTCTGGTGTCATAGCATGATTGCGTTGGGTGTGAAATGTCATCCAGTGTTTGAAGAATATTTCTCCTACCTCTTTGTGTTTCTACCATTTTCTCCTCTGATTAAGGAGCTCTTAAACTCCTCAAAGTCCCCCTACCTGCTCTTAAAGGGATAGTGCACCCAAAAATGAAAATTCAGCCATTATCTACTCACCAATATGCTGACGGAGGCTTAGGTGAGGTTTTGGAGTCCTCACATCCCTTGCGGAGATCCAAGGGGGGAGTGGGTAGCAATACATCTCCACCTAATGGAGGCTTACAGCGCCCCAGATACAAACGTCCAAAAACACATAATTGAAACCATAAAATATCTCCATACTGCTCTTCCGTAGTGATCCAAGTGTCCTTAAGCCCGACATAAAAAGTTGTTTGGAAAAACGTCATTTGAACTCTGTTTTTAGCCTCATTGTAGCCTGTAGCACTCACTGCCTCTCTGTGTACTGCACTCACATGTGTGCGCTTGCACGTGACCGTGAGACATGGGCACCGCGTTCATGTGTGCTCATGTGCTTTCGCTGGTCTCGCGCACACACGTGAGCGCGGTGCACAGAGAGGCAGTTAGAGCTACAGGCTATCCCTTTCACAGTTTTTCACCTTAGGAGCTCTTTTAAGGGCTAAGACACTTTGTGAATAACATTTATCTTGACTTAGTCTTAGCTTTAAGGGGGAATCCTAAGAAGAAAACGCCACAAGTTTCATCACTAGGAGCAACTCTTAGCGCTAGGAAGCTTTGTGAATACAGCCCCATATATATACATGTATGTTTCCTCATTCATTTTGGAATGGAAAGTGAAATGAATATCTGTTGATGGATGTACACACCTCAACGTTGTTCCACAAAAACCTGGTAAATTCAGTTATAAAGGGGCTGTGAACATTTTCTGAACACGTTGCATGAATTTTTTTTAAACTCAAAAGTTCATTGTCGAGCTTGAGTCACCAGGTTTTCATCCAACAGCAACAATATGCTCTTTGCTAAATCTAATTTTGAGATATAGTGCTCATAAATAACTTGCTTTCATTCCCTTTCCTCACAACTTGTGAATATGTCTTTTTTGGTTTTTATTTTGGTTTTTATTTGTGAAAAGAGTCCATGCAAATGACATAGGTCTACTGCATGTACACCATTTTGAATATACTGTTTTTCTTTGTTCCAGAAAAACGGACAACTTTGGAGATAAGGGCATTGATACAGCCGACCTATGTGTGTTGTGTGTTTTACTAACTCTAACCTTAACATCCTACTGCTGTTTTAGGTTTGTGACGTGACTTGGGATAACCTGAAATGAGGCTTGGGGTGCCTACTTATATTACAGCATCAGTATTTTCAATATATTAACACCGGTATATGTGTGTGTGTCAGGGTGGATCAGATTCTGGGAAAAGGCCAGATCCCTGTGGATAAGAAGATGAGGGACAAACTGCATCCAGATGGAGACTCTCTGGAGGGCATGAGCATGCTGGGACGTGTGTGTAAGGTGGAGAGACAGGTGAGCTGAGTTTTGATTAAAAAAAAATCTGAGAGGGGGAAAAAACTGCATCAGCACTATCCTTTAAAAATGCATTTGCAAGATTTTATTACCCAATATTGTTAATGATATAAGAAGCAAGGAGCTGATTTGGGCTTTTGATCAATACCAGTGAGTCAGGATTTACTGTGCCAAGCACGGAGATCTCTGGCTTCAAAACTTACTTACTGGTTTGACATCTGTTTTGGAAACACCAGAGATCTGTCAGTGTTACGGAAAAAATCCTCGGTTGAAAATGGAGGTCAATAAAAGTCATAAATTGTTCAGCAGCCCTTTAAGCTTCAAAATCTCTCTTGCTTTGCCTCCTTTCATTGTCTCACTCGCTCGCTCTTTTTCCCAGGTAACTTCCATTGAATCAAAGTTGGACTCTTTGCTGGACGTTTACCGCCAAGTGCTACAGAAAGGCCCCACAGCACTCACCCTCTCCTCCTTGCCCCTGTTCGAGCTGGACAACCACCACAACTCGGACTACCAGTCCTCCATCATCGGCAGGGATCTTCCCTCTCCTCAGGGAGGTGATCCAGGTGGAGGCGGAGGAGACAACAATGGGGGAATCGGCCGTTCTCTCTGCTCCAACCCGAGAGGCCTGCGGCTTATCCTGGCACCTGCTGATGATGACTGCCCCCCTGACTCAGCACCTCCATCTTACCCCCCATCCACAGCCTCGCTCTCCCCATCACCCCTGCTGCCTCCTGATAGCCCCTACCCGACCTTGGTCACCCCCAACGGTACCTCCAAAAGAGCACACTTCCCTGACCTGCCACCTCCACCTCCTTCAACAGGAGGTTTCACCCTCCGCCTGCCCCCAATGTTGCATCCCTCCCACCTGCGGTGCTCCGCTGACCCCGTCCCAGATGAAATGACAGATGAAGTCTCGGTAGATGAGGGGAGCCTGGGCCCCTCTGTTGTTGTGGGATCCAGTGTAGATGCTGACCAGGAAGGGGACAGTGAGGCAGCCCCTGCCCAGGGAGGGGTGCAGCTGCGGGAGAAGTCTGGCTTGAAATCTGAGGGGGTCTGGAGGAGGCACATGAGCCTGGAGGTTAACCCCCTGCTGCTGCTCTCGTCCAGCCCGGACGAGAGGCCTTCAGACTGGGGAGGCAGTCTCGGGAAATCCCTCTCCGTGCACAATCTCAGCCAGCCTTTGACCAACCGTGCCCCCGGTCTCTCCTCTGCGCTCAACAACAGCAGCAGCAACGGTAGCAAACGTGGCAACGCCCACGGTGACCTTAGCAACTGGGACGGAACAGAACTCTTCATTAGTGAGTGCAAGCTAGAGCCAGCAGAAGAACATTTCAACTACCTGTCCCAGGGACCCGACAGCAGCCCCTCAGACCTTTTACAGACTGTGGAGGAGGCTGCACCACGCCCTGACTTTCTCAGTCAGTCCCCACATATACAGCTGGCATAACCACATTAACACACACACACACACACCTGCATACTGTATGTACACGATATTGTCGGGGAATACTTTTAAAGTATTTTTACAGGACACTATACAGATTATGTTGCAAATGTCCAAACAATGCCTTGTATATGGACATACAATATTTTTATATTTTGTCTAACATGATTATTCCCACTTTCATAAAGATTTTATGAGTTATTTGCTTTTTACAGGGTACTGAAATCACCATAAAGAATAGTAATGGAGGTATAAGATATGTATGAAAGTGGGCATAGTCATCTAAGACAAAATACACAAATAATGTTCCTTTAAGAGAAATCACTCTGGTCTTTACTAAAGATACTCAGAAATTTTATTAACTTTATACAACAAAAAAGGTTTTTCATATACAAGATCATATATTAATAAAAAAGGATGTTAATAACCTTTTAATTTTGTTTAAAATAAAGAACAAGGAAGGAATGTTAACTGATTTCTGAGCCTGCAGTCTGACACCTGCCTACTAGGAATTAAAGTGTAGAGGCAAAATAATGTGGTCCACCACAGTAAGTGTCTGTGAGTAATGTAAGCTTTCTTGTCCATGCAATTTCCATCAGTCTGAACTGAAACAAGCAGGAGTGTTTGTTGTAGAAAGTAAAGCATAATTTAATCTGCCTTGTGGCAACCTTGACAATTAAATGAGTGAATAAAACCAGAAGGAAATACTGTATGTCTCACAGCTAAAAGTCAAGAGTAGAGTTGAACTCACAGAAGCCACTGGAAACTATAGGTCAACCACTTCTTTCTTAACATGCGGTGAAACCACTACATACACAGGTACATGCACACACATACAACCACAACCACAACCACAGGATACTCCAGCCAACTTGACGAAGAGCTGTGACTGACTAATGACTTTATTTTTCATACAAGTGCTTGTATTCAGAGACTTTGTTGGAAGACAAGAGGAGTCACTCGCTCTTCTTACTCAGCGTCTGTCTTTGGCAATGTAAAATGTCATCTTTTACTTACGCTTTCATACATATCACTGCATGGACTGTTTCCAAAAACAAATGAATGAAAGGAGAATAATGGGTGAGGCCTGGTGGGGTGGGAATAGCTGGATTACAAAAAAAGGGCCAAAGGTCGAACCCTCCGCATGTATTCAGACCACAAGCATCACATTCTGTTCATTTTCTACAACCACAGAAACGTTAGTCAATGTTTATACGGTTGCTCAGTTTCATCTGTCAGCAAGTTGTCAGTGAATTTGGATGCAGCAAACCTTTTGGGGAAAAATGGCCTATCAGCAATCACTCAAGATGAAGGGCTGCTGGACCATGTCCCATTTGGTTTGGACAGTAGCCTGGTGAGTTAGTTGCTTACGGTCTGGATGCTGAAATGCCGCAGGCTTATCGAGTGGGCTCTCTCAGCCAAGCATGACATGCTGCATGTCTCAGCTGTTGCAGTACTTACAGTGAAGAGCAGTCACACACTTGCTGGTGGCCTGGATGTCCCTCTGCATGTTAAAAAAATGTTTCCTCCAAAATCTTGAACGAAAAAGTTTGAGCAAAGTCTGCCTATATGAACATTATTATATACTAATTTGAACTAATTTGAAAGTAGTGATATAGATAACCCACTTCCTGTTACAATTTAGAACAAACATACAACCTTTAAAGGTCTTTAGATTTTTTTTGACAAACCCTGTCTTTTTACTGGGTGCTGGTTGCACCATGTGCATTAATAATGATGCTGGACTGAGCATATTCCCTCCTCCTAGTCTAAAGCAACATGGGATGTAGTGTGTTGTTACAGGGCAACATGTACATAGCAGGTTATTTTGCACCCATGAAAACAACATACAGCACATGCACTGTTGTTGATCCAGTATGCATGTTGCTACTTTATCCGTGTGTCCGTTCTGCTGCTGACGATGTCAGAAAAATTTGATATATTCACTTAAAAAACAGGAGCGAGAGGGAGTGAGATGAGAAAACCGTGCCCTGTAATCTCAATATAAAATCCTAATAGATATTTTCTGTGCACTCAGCTGGTGCTCTGATCCAGAGCAATGTGCTTATAAGAAAACCTTGGCAGGAGACTAACTGGATGAGCCAGGATCTCAGATTAAAATGTGGTTTTTGTGTTAACCTCTTTTACATCTTCTGCTGCACCCAAAAAAAAACATATTTCCCAGGATTTTAAATATGCACACGTCCTCCTCACCACATCAAACATGATTATAATATTTAACCATGTAGGGTCATTGTAATAAGCTTTAAAATCGAGTGCACACATTTGTATTTTGGTGCATTCAGTCCATGTTCAGATTTCACTTGCAGGCGTATGGGAAAATGGTGTGCTGCAAGTTCCTTGAATGACACTGTCCTTACACTACACTTGATAGTTTTCACTGCCATCCTGCTTGTTGACTGTTCTTGAGTGAGAATTATGCACAAAAATACGTCAGCCATCTTAATTTTATGTCAGCCATTTTGATTTGTTGTTGCATGTTTACGTCTTAAAGGGGTACGCCGTCACAGCAGTCTTAAAAATGTATTTTAACGTGTTAACGACAACCTTTATTCATCATTGTTTTTCAGTTTTATTCCCTTTGTTTTGAATGGTAAGTGCAAATTTACTTAGCAAATAAATTAACACTCTGTAGAAGAACATAACAAGTATTATCTCCTAACAAGTGACAATTGTAAACACGTGTAGATTGATTTTGAAATATTATACAGCCCATGCAGGAGGTGATGAGCTATATGATCAACGTGAAAGCACAGTTGTTTTTTGGTGAGTTTGAGGAGCCTGAAAATGTGACATGGTAGTTTAATGCTTAATATTGGAATAGATTTGTTGTAGTTGTTGATTGAGTTTTGATACATATGAAAAGAGGCCAACCAAAACTGTCAGTTACTGTGGAGCAAGATATCGGACACGAGAGAAGCTCAAGGACTCAGCCAGTCGGGGGAAGGGATGGATTATCTCCCACATAAAACATGCTCATTTTTGCAATCTGTAAATTGCTTAAGGGTGCCTTTCTTGCATATGAAAAGTCTTCATTTTTTTCTTTGCAGGGCTACAAAGGTCCTGTTTGCCTATAGCCTATATCATACTGTATAGTTGAAGTCAAACTGCTCATTTTGAGTTGGGCATCCAGTTCACTTAAGTCATGTAGCTTTAGCCACAGACTTTATACGGCTTTGATGGATAATAATACCATTTCTCTACTGCTTGAACAGTAATTTATTACACAACCGGGCCTTAAAGCTTGACAATGTTAACATTATTATTTCTTTGAAATTAATTTATTAAAGTGCACATTATGTTCTCTGGATGAGAAATGCAAAAATAATTTTATTATTCATTAATAAAGTACAAATTAACTAAACTGTTTTTGGTTTTTGTGTCTTTTTTTAAAATCAGAATTTCATAAACTTAAAGTGAAAGTCAGCACATGGTCATGTTGCCTTTTTTGGAATGATGCTTTTAAGTTTTCAGTGTGGTTGATAATGGATTTAAGGGTGTGGTTATGGGTGGGTTTTGAGACAGTGGGCTTCTGGGCACAGATATGCAGATATGTCAGGACTCCACCACCCGTACCACACAGAAACAAGATACACAGACTTTGTGGTGGTTTTGTGTCTTTTTGTGGTCTGTTTGTGTGAATTTGAGGTAGTTTGGTGTCTCCTTGGGACTGTTTTGTGTCTTTTTTGGTCATTTTGTGTGTCTTTTTGTGGTCATTTTGTGTCTCCTTGCGATTGTTTTGTGTATTTTTGAGGTATTTTTGTGCCTTTTTTAGTTATGTGTGTTTTTGTCGACATTTTGAGCCTCCTTGTGCTTGTTTTGCAGTCATCTGGGTCTCTGTAGTAATTTTATGTCTTATTCAGGTAATTGTATGTCTCTTTGACGTAATGGTATGTCTTTTTTAGTTGTTTTGTGTGTCTCTGTAGACATTTAGTGTTTTGTGTTCTTTTGAGGTGTCTTTTTTGGTTATTTTGTGTCTGTAGTAATCTTGTGTCTTCTTCTGGCTTGTTCTGTGTCTTTTTGTAGTGGTTTGTGTCTTTGACATAATTTTGCGTCACCTTGTGATTGTTTTGTGTCTCTTTGCAGTCATTTTGTGCCTCTTTGTGGTTGTTTTGCCTGGTTTTTGTAGATATTTTGTGTCTCTGTAGTGCCTTTGCATTCCTTTATCGTCTTTTTGTGTCTCTTGGAGGTCATTTTGAGTCTCTTCTCTTCCTTCAACTTTGACCATTCCTTCTTTTATATTTTCCTTGGTACCAACCAGAAAGAGACTCAAAATGACCACAAGAGAATACAAAGGAACTACAGAGACATAAAACATCTACCAAAAAAACTGGCAAAACAACCACAAAGAGACACAAAATTACCAAAGTGAAAACAACAAAGATATGATGGGTTATAGTGGGATTTGCTGTGCCCGCCTCATTGACTCCAATAGAACTGGCACCAAAGTCTGGCTCCTGGAACGCTGTCACTGTAGTCACGGCCATTCCTTCTTTTATATTTTCCTTGGTTGGCACCATAGACTGTATAAATAAGGTTGGCACATGTTAATTTGAGTAGCATTTTGCAGGTGAAGGCCTGGGGGCCCCCTGAAACTTTGGGACCTTGAGGCTTTGCCCAGTAGGCCCATTCAGTAATCCGTCCATGGGTGTGGTATCAAATATAATTAGATTTTTTTGGCAAATTTCTTTTCTCTTCCTTTTTATGTTATACTTACAATTTCATTTTATACAAACACATTCCATGTTTATAAATACAATATTTTTAAATCCCTTACAAAGTCGGAAGTGTGGACTCGCGGACAGGAAGTGAAGGTGACACAGTCTTGACAGTTGATTGCCGTTAGTGAAGTGACCCTGGCAGCAGGTGGTGAGCCACACCCAAGATGTCTGACTGGGAGGATGAGTACGACGAGGGCGGCGTTGCTATCCAGAAGCCTGCTACTAAATCAGCTCCGACTGAATGGAAACCGCCGAGTTACGACAGTCGCAGGGAAAATGTTTGTTTCGGTGTGAGAGGTGGAGGCAGGTCTGGAGCTCCGAGAGAGTGGAGAGCTGACCGCGGCGGCGGCGGCGAGAGATCCGAGTACACAAGCCGGGCAAATGGAGGCGAAGGTCGGCCTGGACGACGAACCTTTGGAGATGAAAGGCCTGTGACTTTCACCGTGGAAAACACTTCAGTTGGGAGGGTAATAGGTAAGGTTAAAAAGCGATAACTTATATTCAAATTAGTGCTTCACATAATGGAGTCTTAGCTAGAGTTCGCTGTTAGCTAACAGCTATGCTAACGACTATTGGTTTGATGGTGTAATCCCCATCCTGCAGAGATTCACAAACTGTGGGTAACGTTACCGTCAGTTACGTTACATTAATGTGGCTTATGTTACTCATGTTTCCACTGCTGTAACTAGCGATGTGTGGAGATTTTGGTCAAACTCTAAATATATTTTAATCTCATTTAAGGTCGTGGAGGAGCCAAAATCCGTGAACTTGAAGAGAGCACCGGTGCAAGGATCAAGGCAAGTTGACTGATGTTAGTCTCAGACTAGTGCAGCACATCCATGAATATACAGTGCTGATGTTGGGCATTATAATATACTTTAAAATGGAAAACTTAATGTACCCATGGCGGCAGTAGCTCAGTCCATAGGGACTTGGGTTGGGAACCGGAGGGTTGCCTGTTCGAGTCCCCGTCCGGCCCAAAATATGGAGCTGCCGAGGTGCCCTTGCGGAAGGCACCCCTCACTCTGACATCTCTCCACTTTGTGCATGTGTAGGTCCTGTTTGTGCATGTGTGTGTCTTTCGGACCTGTGTGTAATTGACAAGCAAGAGTGAAAACATTGAATTTCCTCTCAGGTGGATTAATAAAATAAATAAACTTAAACTTACAGTGCCTCAATGTTACTCATGCAGACTCAGACTGAACCAAGAAAGCAGGCAGATGGTATTTCTGTATGTCTTAGGGTGTTTTCACATTTAGTCCCTTTTTAAATGAACCAAACTCAGTCCTCTTAAAGTGAAAAAAAGTGGACCAACAGTAAAGGGACTCAGTTCTTCTTGCATTCACATTGTCAGTTCATTCTGGTCACCTTCGTCTCTGATGGGGTCTCAGTTCTCTTTCTGTTCACATCACATTATATATGATACAGTATCTCACATAAGTGAGTACACCCCTCCCATTTTTGGAAATATTTTAGTATATCTTGTTATGGGACAACACTATAGAAATGACACTTTGATATAACTTAAAGTAGTCAGTGTAAGCAAGGGACAGTTGTCTTAGTGCTCTTTCAGCATGTGTGGCACCTTGGTGAAGAGCACCAAGACAACTGTCCCTTGCTTACAGTCAAGTATAGTGGTGGCAGCATCATGGTTTGGGGCTGCATGAGTGCTGCCGGCTCTGGGGAGCTCGGTTCATTTAGGGAAACATGAATTCAGAGCGGCGCATGATCGCCCCTCTTCAGAAACTGGGCTGCAGTGCAGCTTTCCAACATGATAATGACCCAAAACAAAGCTAGTAGATGACAACTGCCTTGCTGAGGAAGGTGAAGGTAAAGGTGATGGACTGGCCAAGTATGTATCCAGCCCTAAACTCACCTGTGCACCTGTGGGGCATCCTCAAGCTGAAGGTGGAGGAGCTGAAGGTGTTTTCACATCCATCTGCTCCATGATGTCATCATGGAGGAGTGGGAGAGGATTCCTGAAGCAACCTGTGAGCTCTGGTGAATTCCATGCCCAAAAGGGTTATGGCAGTGCTAGATAAAAATGGCTGGCACACAAAATATTGACACTTTAGGCACAATTTGGACATGTTCACTGTGGGGTGTACTCACTTATGTTGCCAGCTGTTGCAATGTTTATGGCTGTGTTTTGAGTAATTTTCAGAGGAAGGTAAATCTACAGTGGTGGAAAAAAGTTTTTGGACACCCTTAAAATTTTACACAATCTCAAATATTATCATGAAATATTTGTGGAAAAATCTTTTTTGTGTTTCAAAAGGTGTGGCTGCATTAGACAGATACAAACAAATACAAATTATATTTTTTTGTTTATTGTTTACAAGAAAAACTAACAAAACTAAATTCTTGACAGTTTCAATATGTCAGTTCTCAACATTGTCGGTATCAAAGTCAACAAATAACAGAGAATGTGTTCAAAACTGAACAAAAAATAAATAAACCATCACATCATCAAATTAATATTTAGTAGTCCTGCCACTGGCACGTAGTGGAGCTCTAATCCTGGCTGGCATGTTCCCCACAAGCCTTTCACACTGTTGAGGGGTAATCTTGTCCCATTCTTCTTGAATTACTGCTTTTAATTCTTCTAAATTCTTTGGTTTATGCTTTGAAACAGACCTTTTGATAATCCACCACAGATTTTCAATGGGGCAAAGGGAAGGCAGAGCCAAGGAGATATGTCTGTGCGGACTGAACTCTTCCCCGCTGGACCAGGCCGAACACTCTACCTCCCCCTACTCCCTCATTTTGATGAGGGAAGAGAGGCGTCCGGAACAATTGAAGACGATGTAGTGTCAATGGACTGCTTAAATATAAAGTTTTCTTTTAGATCACCAGAAATGCAGCTCAAGCTTTAAATCACCTTCAGAATCCACCTAACAGCAAGCCTTGACTGCTGTGCTGCTTCCCTGTACCCTTTTCTAAGCATAGTGAATGTTTCTCTTTGCATTAGCAGGCATGTATAGGATGTTATATTTATTCCCTCTTTGTAAATCTGCTGCTCTTTTTTCCAGATAAACAGGGGGGGCTATGAAGCTGAGGTGGTCCTCTTTGGGTCCTCTGATGCCCAGCAGAAGGCCAAGGAGATGATTGAAGACCTGGTGGCTGATGGCAACTCTCGTTTTCCCAATGGTACAATGTCAGTTTTTCTGTCTTTATCTTGGTTGGCAAACTCTTTCCATTGATGTAGTCACATTTTACACTTCAATATGAGCTCATTTTGTATCCATAAAAGGATCTAATTTCCCTTCAATGTAGTAAATTGTCCTCAGGTTAACATTGTGCTGTATGTGAGTAAGATATCTTGATTGTTTTTGTAATGTAGCAGGGCCCCAGCGAATGATAAGCAGATACTATTAAGAATGCTGCACAGACTTGAGCTTAAACTAAATAACTACACACTCAGTTAAGAAAGAGCGGGAAATGTTTTCTGTGATTTCTTACTTAGAGTGTCTTCTCGTTCCTTGGATGAAGAAATGTGAGTTCAGTTGTGGCAAGGAAATATGAGTTTTAGCAACAATTTGTAGATATTCTTTTCTAAAAAAGTAATTTTTATCCTTCAGCGAACACTTAGGTAGTTAACATGGTTATATTTTAAGCAACACTAAGTATTTTTACTTTAACTGCTCTAAGCTAGGGATGCAATGATTCATCGACTGAACATCGGTATCAGCTGATATACGCCTTGTTGACTGCCACTGGTCTGTGGGCAGATAAGATAACATTTATGGATGGCTGTGGCTGATCTTTATCTGTTTTACATCAGTTTTGTGCAGACTGAAAGGCAGGGCTCAGTGACTAACATCGACCTGTCATCCCAGGGACAATAGAAAACATGTTTGGGATGATTATAGATATTCTTAGGATTTCTTGAGGATGAAAGGATGCGGTAAACACACTGTTGAAGTGTATTTTTTTTCCTGCTGATGCTACATTAATGACAAATCCTTGTTGAAATCCGAGTATCGGCAGGAGGAGAGCTAGTTAAGGTTAGCTGTTAGCAGCCAGTGCCCAGAGCTAACAGTTTATGATGTTCCATTATGATGCGTTCAAGCTCAATTCAGTAAAAGTGACCATTGGGCGAAGGTAAATTAGAATGTATGATGTGTTTAAATGTAATCTTAAAAGATGTAATTTTTGGTGAGAAACTTTAAGAAATAGTCATTTAAAGGAGAAATTTGTTGATGTTTTCACAGCACTATAAAATAGATATTAAAGAGGGAATTATGATATATACAGTTAAAAGGCTTTTGAAGCAATAAAAAAATGTTTTTACATGAAAGGATATATAAAAGGTTGTTTTATCTATCTTATGATTGAATTTGTGCTCATTCAAAGGTAGTGTAATGAAGAGCTTAATGACTTTAAAACAGTTGGGTTCAGTGCAGATGTCTTTGTTTCTCTGGCACAGGAGGGGGAATAAATAAAGACACAAAATATCAGTTCTGGCTTCATCCAAATTGTAATTTAAACATTGGTAACGGCCCGGAATTTCACAATCAGTGCGTCCCTACTTTAAAGCACTTAAATTTCAGCTGCAACATCTTGCAGCTCTTACTGTGTGTTCAGACAGAATGAGGGCAAATTTTCAAGGCAGTGTGGCTGCTTACAAAGTCAAAAGAAGGCCGTGATTTTAACATAAACACACTAGGGCTGTACCCAAATATTCGGATATTCGAATATTCATTTCTATGGGTAGGTAGTTGTTATGAAAATTTGGTATTCAATATTCGGTTTTTTATTCACTTTTTTTTTTTTTTTTTAACTGGTTTTTTGGTGCTAAATGTAGTCTTTTTGTTGTTGGTAAATGCAGGTTATTAATAAAAATCAAAACTTTTAAATTGCATTGTTAAAAATGTGAAAATATAGTATCCTACCAACTGAGCTTGTGCACGGCACGCTTGAGCACATCCGTCTGAGGCTGTGGATCAATACCAAGTTTTACCACTTTATCACTATTCCCTCTAACTTGTAGCTGTTTTTTCGTTATCTTTTGAATTTAATATGAATTATGGAACTGTTTTTGTCAACGTTTGTTTCCCCCCGTTTTGTACAATAAATTATTGTTTAAAGTTTCAACAAGTTTCTTTTGGAGTGCGTGACGCAAGTGTGTTTTGAAAACGGCCACGGACTGTCACCTGCTCAACGCATCAGTACCTTCGGATGCCATGACAGTAATAGCCAATAATGTCAAAATATCATTTACAGACCGATGTAACAGACGATCACTGCTGCCTGACCCGCAGGTCCATTTGCGGGTCCCGCGGGTTACGGGTTGACCCGCGCATCACTACTCAGCTCAGTCTATAAGGCTGTACACACAACAGTAAGGCTATAGACATTATATTCCATTCAGGCCGGCAGAACCTCTACAGTGCACGGCACTGCTGATTAACCATTTTATTGCAGCACAGAGTGTCTGCCAGCAACCAATTACTTGCAGAGGCTTCCTACAAAAGAAAGCATAGAATAATGTACTGAAGGAGACTGTTGTGCCATCACATGTTTTTGTGGTTTGAGAGCAAAGATCCAGTCATCGCTGTGCAAAACTCCGCAATACAATTAGGTCCGGAAAAACCCCGGAGTCCGCCGTCATCGTTATAAATTCTGCCGAAGGTCCGAATGTTAAAAAATGGTATTCGGGACAGCCCTAAAACACACATACAGGCACACTTCCATAACTACAGTCAGTGTGTCTGTTGCTAGCTAGCTTACAGCTCATCTCTGCATAGTTAGTACAGTGGCTTTTAGCTGCCTATCAACACGGACTGCATAAATATTTTTGTTTTAGGAATAATAATGACACAAGATGAACTGGAAAAAAATATCTCAGTAGATGCAGTAAATACTGGCATTTTAATTTGGGACATAATTTGATGGTATCCAAAGCAGCATCATCACAAATTAGATGGCTGTGTCAATAGAAGCAGGGTGCTTATGGCCTGTTTATTTCTATACTGATCTTCTGTACTGAAAATATTAACATAACTTTGCTGTGCTGCTGATCTGTCTCTCAGGTCCTGGTAGGGGGGGGCACCATGGAGGAGGTGATGGAGGAGGCTACAGAAGGGGAGGTGATGGAGGAGGCTACAGAAGGGGAGATGATGGAGGGGTAAAGAATAACTCTGTTTGGTCTGCTGCAGCATTGCAGGCTGCAGATGTTGCTCTGGCCCCTGCATCCATCGACTGGAACTCCATCCGGGAGAACAAGGACAAGTATGAAGAGCTCAAGTGGAAGGGTGAGGGCTCATGTTGTCACTGCTCTGCATACACTTCAGTCCCCAAGCATTTGTAAAGGGATATGTTTTTCAGTGAATAGGCCTCATCTGCAGCTTTAAACTCTTTCTCAATAATATTTACAACTTCTCTCAGACCTCCCACCCATGAAGAAGAAGTTTTACACCGAGGCAGAGAGCGTATCCATGCTTACAGCAGAGGAAGTCTGTCAATGGAGGTACATCTAACACAGTTGCCTTTTCATCACAGCATCTAGCTCATGGGTGTAAACAGGGATGTCCACAATATATTATACAATGGTAGACAGCAGTAGAGTCAAATGACAGCTGTCTTTTAGTTGACATGCTTGCAAAACCTCAAACCTCCCAGATTTCTCAAACCAACACTGTTCCCTGAAGTGTTTATTGTCTGCATTGTTTTTCCATTACAGCCGAAGACAAATAGGTGGCACCATTTATCCACCGTTTAATGTGTTATCTGAGTAGGTGTGGCTGTAATACTGTATGCAAATGTGTCATGCAGACACGTGCAAGCCTGCTTGTCCTGGAATTCGTCAGTGGTTCTCACTAAAGCTTCATCATGAGGGCGAGCATTTCGGGGAAGTACAGGAAAAGTAGTTTACAAAAACGGATTGACAGTAGCATAAATCTGGTTGTGCAGGTCAAAAGGGCCACAGTTGACATCAAGCACTGAACTGTAGCTCCTCAGGACACAGTGAAAGTGGTTTAGTTTTTGAAATTGAAAAGATATTCTTTGCTCAAGTTGTAACCAGAGCAGAAAAACACCAACACACTACATAGTTGATCTTCATGTGAGGTTTGGGATACAGTACAGATTGGACTAAATGTGGTTTCTTAAACATCTGATAAACACATAGCATATTCATCCTTGTCCACAATGCTCTTGTTTACTTTTCCACAGGAAGGAGAATAACAATATCTTTGTTGACGACCTGAAGGAGGAGGGGGAGAAGCGGAATATTCCCAACCCCTGTCGCACATTTCTGGAGGCCTTCGAGCTTTATCCAGAGGTCATGAAAAATATTGAACACGTTGGCTTTGCCAAACCGACCCCCATCCAGGTATGAGCCTGGCACCTGGGCAGATTTATTTTTGTTGTTTACCGCTAATCTTGCTTTGAAGTATCACTGCTGGTTTGTTGCAAAGACCGTTGCAGAGACCTGTTGTGACGTTTTCCAATTTGCTGTCTGTTGCCATTGGTAATCCCCGTGATTTACTGAGATCCATATGCGGAAATACCCGCATTAACGGCGGCATTGACAGGAAATATTTAGGCTTTTTTTCTTTTTTATTAATCTGTGGTTTTAGTCTCAAAAAACAGAAGTGAAAGGAAATCTTAGATAATAATAATAATACATTTTATTTATACAGCGCTTTTACAGCTCTCAAAGACGCTTTACATTTAAAACCAAAGAAAAGAAGTACATACATTTAAGTGCAAAGACATAAACAGAAGACAAGGACAATATAAAACAACAAGGTGCACAAGCATAGTGCAAAACAAAGAAAAGGAGGGCACATGAGGAACCGAGAACGAAAAGCTAATGTTAAAGGTTAAAGGCGGATTTGAAAAGGTGGGTTTTGAGGAGTGATTTGAAGGTGGATGGATCTGGACAGTCACGGATGTGTATAGGGAGGGTGTTCCAGAGGGAGGGGGCGGCTATGGAGAAGGCTCTGTTGCCCCAGGTTCTGTGCTTGGTCCTGTGTGGGAGTGAGAGGAGGTTTTTGTCGGATGATCGAAGGTTGTGGGAGGGAGTGTGGTGGTGGAGCATGTCCGTGAGGTAGGAGGGGGCCTGACTGTGGAGGGCTTTGTGGGTGAGGAGGAGGATCTTGAAATTGATTCTGTACGGGACAGGGAGCCAGTGAAGGTTTTGCAGGACAGGGGTTATATGTTCACGGGAGCTGGTGTGGGTGAGGAGGCGGGCAGCAGAGTTTAGATGACACGATGTGTTGAGTGCTGAGCAAAAAAACAATTTAACAGTTTTTCTGCATAAATTACCTCTTAATGTGAGATTCTCTTGATCCAAACTGTTGCTCAGAATAATTATTCTGTGTTTATGCTGTATTCAGACCACCAGAGAGGCAGTGTAGGTCTACTATCAATACTGCCAAAGTAAATGATGATGATGACATTTGAATACTCAATTCTCTTATGAAGTGTTTTTATTGTGTTGCAATAAAAATGGTTCCTAACTTTCAAACTGACGTACTTACAACAGACCCTTTTTTATTTTTTACACCTTTTTTTCTATAAACTATAAAGACATTGCCTGGGACAGAAATGTATGTCTTCTAAATTTGAATTGAATCCATCCTGCATCATAAAACTCTCACCGAAACTCTAGTGGGACGCTGCTACAGAAGCCATTGACATTTAAAACATTCAAACATCTATAAGATATCTAAATGTAAATCATAGGAGTCACATTAGATCAGTTTACGTGCTGTAATTCCAGTGACGAATGTGTTCTGGGAAAGCGTCTAGGTGTGTTTCCTGAGTTTTTCAAAGGCTCCTTATCTGGAAATGTTGCTCACTACATCTGTGTCAGTGCCGACCACAAAGAATATGCTGCAGGGGGGAAATGAAACAGCATCATCTCTCCCTCAAGTTTCACTTTCATTTCACAGTAAGAGGCTTGGTCTGATGAAGAGTATTACCACTGGCCTGTGCTTTCAATTAGTTGCAGAGCTGGTTCTGTATTTTGCAATGCCAGTCTGGCAAACATGCTGATGTGAAGGTGTTGTACTGCTGCACCCTGTGCTCTGCTCCAGCTCACATGTTTTTTAATACCTGCCGGTGTGATGCTGTTAGATTGGTATGCCTACCAACCAGTGATCAAAAGCAAAACTTAAGTAAATGTATTACCTGTACATCGTTGCCAGGTCTCATAATTTCAGTAGAAACTTTTGTCGAGTCTGTCTGTCGTTCACGACATTGCTATAATTTGTGAATACCCCTCATGTTTTTAATTGTCCTTTTTTCTGGTTTCTGTTCATGAACAAACAAGATAGTGACACTTTGGATGTAATGGTAGTGAAAAATTTTCACTTTGACTAAGCCAGGCTCGCAGTTTTCCCCCACCTCATGTCTTATGTTAAGTAAGGCTAAACATGCCCTGACTCCAGCTCTGTAATAAATGCATGAAATAAATTCATGTTGATTGTGTGTGAAGTGTATTTCACAATATGTTGATCTTACATGCTGTAACAATTAGTTGGTGGTGGGGTTTCTGTGAAGTGCTGTAAAGTTAGTTGATTAAAAACATACATTAAACATGGCTTAATAGAGACAGTGCACAAATCAGCTTCACTATAACTCACAGCATTCACAGACAAACACTTGTCTTTATCTGGACACATTTTCCCCACAAATACAACATGCTAGCGTTATTAGCACAAGCCTATGGCATTTTACATTGTATAAATTAGCCTAGCAGCTAGCAAACTTTTCCTCTTCTCATATGAAGCCAGGGACAACAGCAACATGTAATAAAGGTAACGATACATAATTTGGCTCCATTACAACTCACGACGTTGACTGACAAAACAACTGTCTCATACTTGACATGTTTTCCAAACAAATATAACATGTTAACGTTATTAGCCCAAGCCTATGGCATTTTATATTGTATAAATTAGCCTAGCGACGAGCAGAGATTTCCTCTGCTCATATGAAGCCAGGATAAATCACACACAAGACTTAAAATGCTATTTTGTGGAGGCTTTATTGTCTTCACAATGTATTGTTTCTTATCTGTGAAATTAAAATAGATAAGAGCTTTGTTTCCACTGAGGGAAATGGTTTCAGCTTACAGAAACAGACAGGAGGTCTGCGTCGACATGACGTGTAGTTACATTTCTGGGGATCTGTAGATTCCTTTTGATAGTGTTATAGTTATTTTTTACATTTCTTCAATCTTGTTTTGCTTAATAACTTTAATACAGCATATATGCAGATTGGTTACTTGAGTAGTCCTCTTCACACCAGCTGTGGTTTTGTGTATGAGTACACTATTAATCTCTGTGTTTGTATAAATGTACGATGATGTTTTTGTTTGTTTCCTCACCAGTCTCAGGCATGGCCAGTGTTGCTAAGCGGGGAGGACCTGATCGCCATCGCTCAGACAGGAACAGGGAAAACCCTGGCCTACCTGCTACCAGGGTTCATCCACATGGACGGACAGCCTCTGTAAGTATAGCACCTGCATCCTTCTCTTCAGCGAATTCTTATCTTTTCTTTTAAGCATCAATATTTATTTCCAAATACTGAAAGAACTGTTTCTTTTCACCTGTTTCAGAGCAGTTTTGATATTTATATCTGTTTATCTGTGAGACACTTTCTGTCTGTTTGTCTTTCTGTCCTTGATAGGCCTAGAGCTGAGCAGGATGGCCCAGGCATGTTGGTGCTGACTCCCACCAGAGAGCTGGCCTTGCAGGTTGAGACTGAGTGCAAAAAGTACCGCTATAAGGGCTACAAAAGGTCCAGCAGTCTTATATTAACACACATCATAAAGGATGACCTTAAATTCAATAATACATTGCGATGTAGAGTTACCATGGTGATGTCTGTACCTTTTCTCAGTATCTGTATCTATGGCGGAGGGGACAGGAGAGGCCAGATCAACTTGGTGAAATGCGGTGTGGACATAGTGATAGCTACACCAGGTCGACTAAATGATCTACAGATGAATGAGCTCATCAGTCTGCGCTCCATCACCTACTTGGTCAGCTGTTTGTGTCTGTGTGTCTTAGTGCCTCAGTTTGAGGTGTGAAATTCTTCAGGTGTTAGGTGCTGGCACAAATGAACGTAGCAAAAGTTTGTGTTCTTTTCTTAAATGTTGTGTGTGAGTACTGACAGGTTGCCTTTAATGACTGCTCTGATCACTGGGTAAAGGTGCTGGACGAGGCTGACCGTATGCTAGATATGGGTTTTGAACCGCAGATTATGAAGATTCTCTTGGACATCCGCCCAGACCGTCAGACTGTCATGACCAGGTAAGAGTAAAGTCACTTTGTGTTTAACATGGTTTTCACACGTAGCTGAAAAAATCTCTGAAAAGGAGGGGGGGGGTGGATCTACTCTTTCTCCCTCATTGAGAAATTCTGGATTTGGCATCCATCCCGCCCACCACTACTGTTTGTGGTAGGTTTCGTTTCCTGCTTCCAGATTCAGCTCCACATGTTTGGGCAGACCTAGATTCAGATGAGGAGTGCACCGATATCCACGACTAGCAGATGTATCAGGGTAGTTAGCATCTTTTATTTGTTTTTGCTGTTAGCTTGTAGGCTAACTGTCAGTGGCTGACACTGGGTTAGTGTTTGTGAAACATGTAATGATATCTGCTATGGTGGGGTGTTTGGTGAATAGTGGAAGGAAGCTCCAGTGTCTGGTTTACATCCAAAAACTGCACACTCTACCAAGTTTGCTATCAAAACTTTCATGATACTAATGCAGCTCTCACTGTCAGGTTTCATTGCTGCTGTTGTGTCAAAGTCTGTTCCCTCCTCAATATGTGTCTCATGGATTTGTTACTTATCTAAGCTAGTTTGCCTAGCATTCATTTGAATAGCAGATTTTAGGGAAGTACACAGGCATCCCCCACTGTAGTAAAAGTTATTATGAAAGGCGGGGACTTTTGAATGGAGGGGGAATTAAATGAATGAGACAGTAGGACACAACCGCAGATGCAATCCTAGAGAGAGAGCATTTACATTCCAGACTTTGAGCATGAAAACCACCCAATGTAATTCAATGTTTCCACCACAGTTTGGAGAGAATAGAGGTGTGCCATATCATCATATTTGATATCATATGAAAACGTCATACCGTGATATTTCGACTTGTTGACAGACTTCATACTGTTAGCCACGGCATCAAGAAGCATGGCTGAAAACGAAATTATTACCGACTCCATTGTTTCAAAAAAAGGAGCAGCATCAGTAGTGTGGAATAAACTGTGGCGTCGTTAGGCCTGGTTTACAAACAGCCCCGGACTTCTAAGACTCTTTTAGCGACTTACCGCTCAGAGGGAACTCATTTGGTGCCTCCCCCTGCAGCAGCACTGTCCTCTCTCGACATGCACACACAGGAGTCAGTGTCATTTTGTAATAAACCTCTGGTAAGTAAACCTACGCGCTGCTCGTGGCTCAACGAGAAACTCCATATATGTGAATGTGTGATAGTTGTGGTATCATAACAGCCTGTCGTCAGGTTACAGCGTGATGATTAGAGGAGAAATGGCAGAGCATAAAGGTCCAGGTGGGAAAAAAAAGCAACTCAGTCATTTAGAATTTTACTAAAAGAAGGAAATCACCTGTTGATTTATAGATGCAAGGGGACATTTTTTGTATTTGGGAGCTGTTTAAATGTGTAATTTGTGGTAGACTTTGTTTTGCTGAACTATTAATATTGTAACAGAATCTGAATCTAACTCCGAGTTACTGCTGTTGTTCACAAACTAAAGAAATTATTTCATTTTTGTTTAGTTTTTCTGAATATTTGAAGGCACACTGTAAAAGTGTATCATGTATTTTGTTGCAATTCTGTTTTCTTAAATAAATAACAAAAATAATTTTATACTAATTTGCCATATTGTCAAGAATATTGTTGTCGCAAAAATACCCTGAAATATGTGATATTATTTTAGGGCCATATCTAGGAGAGTGTTAGAATTCATATATTAATGACCTCAGGGAATGTGTTTCATCATGCTTAAAACTACATGAATTCTTTTTAAAGAGAAAATGTATATATATATGTATCAAACTGCATAATTAATCCACATCTTCACAAATGAAAAATAGATGTTGACTGTTTAATACAAAACATTTTCTTTGAAATGTGAAGTGTAGAATTTAAACTTCCTTTTTCCATCTCAAACTTCCATGTTTCAGTGCCACCTGGCCCACAGGTGTGAGAAGATTGGCCAAGTCCTACCTAAAGAGTCCCATGATGGTTTATGTGGGCACCCTAGACCTGGCAGTAAGTGGATACACTCAGTCATCTATGAAGTGTCTGAATACTGGAGACACTGTCTGTCTCTAATTAATTAAATTAAATGAGAGCAAACTGAGAAATACTGTTTCTCTCCTACAAAAATGTCTCAAATACTTCTTTTTATTTATTCTTGGCCATTTCTTTTAAACGTTTCCTAAGCTTCATGGCTTTTAGACAGTGAATTTGAGATGCTGTGTGCTGTTTCCACACTGCCTGTCTTTCCCTGGGTCTCAGGCGGTTAACACAGTGCAGCAAAGAGTGCTGATTGTCCATGAAGAGGAGAAAAAGGCCTATGTGTTTGACTTCATCAGAAACATGCTGCCCCAGGATAAAGTCCTCATCTTTGTCGGCAAGAAACTTGTGTGAGTGGGAAGTCAGTTACAACATATGACTTTGAATCAAGAGAGTAAATTATACGTTTTAGCCGCCACCCACAGTCCCTAGTAAAGTCCTGAGTCAACCATATGTTTACGCTGGCAGCTTTTACCACCTATACTAACAGTTCCATGTGTGCGTCTTTTCATTTTCCACCTCAGAGCTGATGACCTGTCCAGTGACATGTGTCTGCAGGGTCTGGCTGTGCAAAGTCTCCATGGTGACCGTGAGCAGTGTGACCGTGAAGAGGCCCTCAAGGACTTTAAAGAGAGTACGTAACATGAAGGAAAATGTGGTTTTGAATAAAAGGCTTTCTCTAACTCAGGAAGCAGAGGTGACTGTAACTTACATTATTGTTGGAGCTGGTGGTCTTGTCTTGAAGCCAATGAGCTTCAACTAAAGTCTGAAGGATCAAACTGACCAGAGACTGTAATTTTTTTCCAGGCCGAGTTCGTATCCTGGTCGCGACAGACTTGGCGTCTCGAGGGTTGGATGTCGCTGACATTACACATGTCTTCAATTATGACTTCCCACGTAACATAGAGGAGTATGTCCACCGCGTGGGCCGAACTGGCCGAGCAGGGTAAGTGTGTGTCTGTCTACGGACGTTCTCCTTGTGTCACATGATTGAAAGTCACTACAGGTGGTTGTTGTGTTGTGTGTCTGTTGTTGGGTTAGTTTGTGATGTTGATGCTTTTATGTGTCAGACGCTCAGGTGCTTCTGTTACCTTGGTAACAAGAGAAAACTGGAGGATGGCCCCTGAGCTGATTCCAATACTGGAACGGGCAGGACAGGTTAGTACACACACATTATTTTGACCACAGAAATTTTCATTTGTTTATTAGAAACGAGATCTATTATTTACCCCATGAACTTTTTATTATGGATACAAATAGGGCTGCCACGATTAGTCGACTAATTGATGACTAATCGACTATTAAAATAATCAGTGACTATTTTAGTAGTCGACTAATCGGTTTGAGTCATTTTTCATGGAAAAGTACTATAAAAGTACCCCAAAATACTCTTATTGCAGCTTCAGACGTTCAGATATTGGCAGCTTTACACACTCTCCCGTGACAGTGAACTAAAACCCTTTGGCGTGAGTATGAAACAAGGCATTAGATGATGTAATTTTGGGGTTTGGGCAAGACAGACATTTTTCAACATTTTAACACATTTTTCGATGAAGTGATTAGTCGACTAATCGAAGAAATAATCGACAGATTAGTCGACAATGAAAATAATCGGTAGTGGCAGCCTTAGATACAATTAAAGTCAAAGAGAGTAGGAGGGTCTCTCAGTAAGAGACACTTTCACATTTTTAATTTTCGTTTAGTCACGTGAGGCTGATCATTCCTGAGCGTCATGTTGGATGTGAGTGACATAATTTCATCATTTTTCCAGAACATTTAGCCTAATAAATACTTTAAAGTGTTCAGTAGACACCACAGCCATATTCTGGGTTAATAAATAATGAATTCACAATCAGAATATCAATAAATTCAAATAATCAGTAAATGATATGAATGCATTCTGTGTCTTGGACAGGACACCGTAAAAAGTATAAATACAAGAAGTAGGTTGTTCTTCATGTGCAGGTGTTTGTTAGACAGAAACGAAACGCGGCCGCTCTGGTGGTTATAACTGTCTTTATTAGTATGCATGTGCAGACACAAACTCCATCAAAAGTCTGTGCAGCTGTTAAAGCCAACTGGCAGCTGATCCAGCTGTGATCAGCTGCCGCCGCCATCAGAAACAGATGTCGCTTTAGAGGGCAAAATGACTGAGTTCTCTAAACACATATTTCCTCATTTCCTCTCCTTGCATATCCAGTGGGAGGGACCAAAAGGCAAGTGAGGGAAACGTGGATGCAATTTAAGAGGCTCGGGAAGTTCCCAGTGCTTAAATACAGCCCATAACTGTGTAATAATACACAGTTGTGTCAGTGATGACACACAAAAGCCCATCCACTCAAGATTCCCTCAACTATGAGAACATAAAACATCCATAGGCTGATACACTTAAAAGTCCTGACTAAAAACAAAACTTGACTCTGGAGGCCACTGGAGTACACTGAACTCACTGTCATGTTCAAGAAACCAGTTTGAGATGATTTGAGCTTTGTGACATGGTGCGTTATCCTGCTGGAAGTAGCCATCAGAAGAAGATGGTTGTTGGTGTCAGACCAGCCTGTCTGACACCAATAACCATGCCACGTTCAAAGTCACTTAAATCACCTTTCTTCCTCATTCTGATGCTCGGTTTGAACTTCAGCAGGTCGTCTTGACCATGTCTACATGCCTAAATACATTGAGTTGCTGCCACGTGATTGGCTGATTAGCTATTTGTGTTAACAAGCAGTGGAAAAGGTGTACCTAATAAAGTGGCCAGTGAGTGTATACAGCATACAAATGCATGTCCTTTAACTTAAGATTCATCCAATGAAATATACAAAATATAGATAGACCAAAACGCATTTTAGTTTTTTATTTAAAAAGATATTTTTACATATACTCTGGCACAAAGTCACAAATCAGTTCTCAAAACATTTTTGCAACCAAAAAGCTGGAATGAACAGTGCTATCGAGTGGGAAGCATGTGTTATGTTCTTAATTGATCTTAATTAATCTGTCGAATTTAAAGTAGATTTATTAAAAAAATCTAGCAGTGCATATTAAAGTGTAATTTTTGTGAATCCTGTTGCAGGAGGTCCCTGAGGAGCTGGTGCTGATGGCAGAGCGATACGAGAAGCACAAGAGGGAGAAGGAGCTGTGCAATCCAAGGGAACGAGAGGGAGGAGAAGGACGAAGAAGAGGAGGAGGAGGGGGCTGGAGAGATGGTGGAGGAAGAGGAGGCAGGGATCGAAGCGAAAATTGGGGATTCTAATGCATGATTGTTCATGTAAGTCCACGTATGCTACAAGGTTTCTCACACAGGTTTACAAAACTACTCAGGTGGAAGTACAATGGTGGAAAAAAGTTTTTGGACACCCTTAAAATTTTACACAATCTCAAATATTATCATGAAATATTTGTGGAAAAATCTTTTTTGTGTTTCAAAAGGTGTGGCTGCATTAGACAGATACAAACAAATACAAATTATATTTTTTTTGTTTATTGTTTACAAGAAAAACTAACAAAACTAAATTCTTGACAGTTTCAATATGTCAGTTCTCAACATTGTCGGTATCAAAGTCAACAAATAACAGAGAATGTGTTCAAAACTGAACAAAAAATAAATAAACCATCACATCATCAAATTAATATTTAGTAGTCCTGCCATTGGCACGTAGTAGAGCTCTAATCCTGGCTGGCATGTTCCCCACGAGCCTTTCACACTGTTGAGGGGTAATCTTGTCCCATTCTTCTTGAATTACTGCTTTTAATTCTTCTAAATTCTTTGGTTTATGCTTTGAAACAGACCTTTTGATAATCCACCACAGATTTTCAATGGGGCTCATGTCCGGGGATTGAGCTGGCCACTCTAAGACCTGGATACTGTGCTCCTGCAGCCAAGTTCTACTGGCCTTGGATGTGTGACAAGGGGCATTATCTTGTTGAAACATCCAGTTTTTACCTCGACGGAACAGTGCACGCGCAGAAGGGAGCATGTGGGTTTCGAGAATAGTACAATACTTGGTAGAGTTCAGTGTGCCATCACAGACAGTGAGATGACCAACACCAGCAGCACTCATGCATCCCCAAACCATGATACTGCCTCCACCATGCTTGACAGTAGGTACTGTACATGCTGGAGATAATGCTTCGCCTGGCCTTCTGCGTACCCTCACATTAGTAGGAGGAAGATAAAGCTGAAAACTGGACTCATCTGACCACAAAATCTTCTTCCAGTTCCTGGCTGTCCAGTTCTTGTGTGCCTGGGCCCAATGACGCCAGGCTAACCTCTGTCTCTCATTGAGCAGGGGCTTCTTGATAGCCTTGTAGGACCTTAAGCCATGATCTAAAAGTCGGTCACGTACAGTGCGGGTGGAACACTGGACACCAGTTTGGTTTGACCACTGCTGCTGAAGCTCCTGTGATGTCATTCGGCGGTTTTGCCTGCACATGCGGATCAGGATGCGATCATTTCTTGCTGAAGAAACCCTTGGACGCCCAGATCTTGGTTTGTCTTCCAAGCTGTTGGTTCGTCTGTATAAGCGCGATCTTTTCTTATAAAGATGCTCTTGGCTCTTCGGCTTACATGCATCCAAGTCCGACGCGCTCCAGCGCTGTCAAATGTTTTAAAGTGACCATGAAATGCAAAACACTTCTCTCCTCTGGTTCAAAACGTTTATTTCCAAAAAACTTAGGGGTTTCTTACCGCATCATGGAGTGACAGACAGATCATATCGGTTCATTTCTTTCTTTACCATCCATTCAAACAAAACAAAAAACAACACTTAGCAGCGGTCTAAAACTGTATGGCTGCATGCCTGAAACCGAGAGCTCACCTGGCCCCAATAGCCAACACTAATATATCCCAGGTGCTGCAGTCACCTGTCTACAAAGAGGAGGCAGAGGTGAGAAATGGCATCAATTATGCATAGCAGCAAATAATCAAAATTAGCAACAATTCACAATTTCATAATTGTTATCAATTCAACTCATAAATCAAAACACAATATTTCATGTTCATATCTCATAACCAATCAGACAAATAATAATAGCAAACTAGAAAAAAAATAAAATATTCCTCAAAACATAAATCAAGCGTTTGGCTCCAACAGTCTGTATTTCTGCAGAGTGTATCCAACTGCTGAAGGACTGCATCTGCACTTCCTGGCTGAGAATCTTTATCTTCAGGCGTGTTTCCTGCGTTAGGTTCCTTGTTTTAGTCATTTTTGTGTCTGAAGAACTTTCAAATGTGCTGGCTTTATGTAGACACGAAGCTTGGCAACAAAAATTGTGTCTTTTAATAAAAAGAACGACCTTCATCACTGGTACCAAAATGACCCAATACTCAAAATTTCTTATGTAATTTTATGGAACCAATCAATTTTAAGTTTTTAATGGCTTTTTTATTTATTAGTATTTTGGCTGTGACTGTACTAAAAGAAATTGCACTTGAAGACCTAAGAGTGATTCTTAATGCAATATTTCACAAATGCATGGGGTGTCCGAAAACTTTTTTCCACCACTGTATTAGTCCTGTATTATATTATAATGTAGGACTAATGTTAATTTTCTTACACTTCTCTCAGCAGGATGAAGCAGGATCTGAAACCGCTTGTGTTGTAATTTCTTTTGAATGTATATATTTTTTTTTTATTTGATTTATTTTCTTTCATTTAAAAGTTTGTTTGTATTTTGCTGGATCATCATCCATTATAAAATGAGGCAGTTACACCTCATTATGTTGTGCTCCTGTTTTTAAAAAATGTTTAAAATGCACAATTTTGACAGTTTTCTTCTGTCTGTAACTCACCAACCACAGCAGTATGTAGTATCACTCTGAATATTAAGTTTATGTAATTTCTTGATTTGGCAGATCTAAATCTGCAAAATAAATTCTCCTTTTAAAGAGACGTTGCAGCCAGAGTATTTTATTGGCTTGGTAACTTGAAATATTCTCCATATGATGCAGTGATGTCTTTGCACTATTTTTGTGCGTCCACTAAAATGGGGGAACATTTACCTGGAAGATGCTGAAGGTAATATAATAAAATTATTTTTATTACCAGAAGTGATACCCTGCATCAGGTCCAAAAGCTCTCGTGCAGTCCATGGACAGGAAGTAAGTTTGCTCAGCTGACCATGTAAGATTTACTAGAAGAGGTGGTTGTGTGTGTGTGAGGGGGATCTAAGCAGGAAATGGAAATCAGAACACAGCTGTAGATTCACATAAATGTATTTTTCATTCCACATTTTTCTTTGCTGCTGAAGTGGGCCATGCCAGCTTTGTATGTTTGGCTTTTTCAACTGAATGCAGAAGTGTAAAACTATTTATAGATGTAGTTGAAAGAATCTGTCAGCACTTCTGATTGGGATGCAGGGTACTCGATGACAAGAAATGTTAGGAAGGTCTTGCTATCAGAGCACAGTCACAATCACTGAACAACAGTCTAACCAACTACAAGGCACATACCAGGGTTTTAAGTGTTTTATTCTGTTCATCACAAATACTTTAGAGCACAACGTTATTGATTATTTTCCAAAGCGTTCAACGCACAAGATATTTGAATGTGTATTTTCTACCACTGGTGCATGTAGAGTAGATGAAAGATCAGATTTAAGTGAAAAGTCACCTACTATACAATTTTTATGGCATACTATAAGAAGTTATAGTAATATACTAAGAATAATATAAGAATACTATATGAAGACACTTTTTTACGATATTTTAATTCTATACACTTTTCATCGCATATAATACTATGACAGTTTTGGAATGATATTTTTATCGAATACTATGCTGTCACTTTTTATTATACTTTTATAGCACTATGCTATGACATTTTCATTCATTCATCTTCTAACCGCTTCATCCTCTTGAGGGTTGCGGGGGGGCTGGAGCCTATCCCAGCTGACATCTGGCGAGAGGTAGGGTACACCCTGGACAGGTCGCCAGACTATCGCAGGGCTGACACATAGAGACAAACAACCATTCACGCTCACATTCACACCTATGAACCCACGCTGACACGGGATCGAACCGGCAACCCTCTTGCTGGCAACCCTCTTGCTGTGAGGCGAGAGTGCTAACCACCACACCACCGTGCCGCCCGCTATGACATTTTTCTATTTCTATTTCTATTTTCATTGCATACATTGGTATGACACTTTTTAATGATATGTTTATGGCATACTTTACTATGAAATTTTGATATTTTCATTGCCTACTATACAATGACATTTTTAGGATATTTTCATGGCATACACTACTATCATATTTTTTAGGATTTTTTTTTTTTTTATACTATTCTGTGACACTTTTATAGGATGTTTTTATGGTACTATAATGTTTTCATCACATTTTTGACGACGTACTATACTATGACATTTATATCACATTTTTGGCGACATACTGTACTCACTTTTTTGTGAAATTTTTGATGAGGTACTATACTATGATGTTTTTATCACATTTTTGACGACGTACTATACTATGACATTTATATCACATTTTTGGCGACATATTGTACTCACTTTTTGTGAAATTTTTGATGAGGTACTATACTATGATATTTTTATCACATTTTTGACGACATTGTATACTATGATGTTTTTCCAGGGTGTCCGCGGGGTCTTATAAAGTATTAAAAGTTGATGAATCAAATGTTGGAAAATTAAGGCTTTAAAAAGTATTAAAAACTCTTAATCGCAATTTTATGAAGTATAAAATTTTCTTGGCATTCATGCTTTGACAAAAAGTATCCATGAATGTATAATTTATTTTCCTCCTCGCGACTATTACAAACAACGATATGTAGGTAGACACACTCTGACACATTTTTGACGACATGCTATATTATGACGTTTATATCACATTTTGGACGACATACTATACTATGACGTTTTTATTACATTTTTGACAACATGCTATATTACAACGTTTTTTCATGGTTTTTGGACGACATACTATACTATGATGTTTTTCATGATTTTTGCGTCATACTATGACGTTTTTTCATGGTTTTTGGACGACGTATTATACTATGACATTTTTATTACATTTTTGACAACATACTATACTATGACGTTTTTTCATGGTTTTGGACGACGTATTATACTATGACGTTTTTATCACATTTTTGACGACATACTATGATGTTTTTCATGGTTTTTGGACGACATACTATACTATGATGTTTTTCATGGTTTTTGGACGACATACTATACTATGATGTTTTTCATGATTTTTGAAGACATACTATACTATGACATTTTCTCATAATTGTTGACGACATACTATATTATGATGTTTTTATCACATTTTTGACGACATACTATACTATGATGTTTTTATCACATTTTTGGACGACATACTATACTATGATGTTTTTTCACATTTTTGATGACATACTATATTATGACATTTTTATCATATTTTTGACAACATACTATACTATGACGTTTTTATCATTTTTGACGACATACTATACTATGATGTTTTTCATGGTTTTTGGACGACATACTATACTATGATGTTTTTATCATATTTTTGACAACATACTATATGCTATGAAGTTTTTATCACATTTTTCACAACATACTATACTATGATATTCATGATTTTTTAAGACATACTATATTATGTTTTTATCATATTTTTGACAACATACTATACTATGATGTTTTTCATGGTTTTTGGACGACATACTATACTATGATGTTTTTATCATATTTTTGACAACATACTATATACTATGAAGTTTTTATCACATTTTTCACAACATACTATACTATGATATTCATGATTTTTTAAGACATACTATATTATGATGTTTTTATCATATTTTTGACGACATACTATACTATGACGTTTTTATCACATTTTTGAAGACATACTATTCTATGATGTTTTTTCATGATTTTTTAAGACATACTATACTATGACATTTTCTCATAATTTTTGGCAACATACTATATTATGATGTTTTTATCACATTTTTGACGACATACTATACTATGATGTTTTTTCATGGTTTTTGAAAGACATACTATACTATGACATTTTTATCACATTTTTGACGACATACTATTCTATGATGTTTGTCATGATTTTCCACGACATATTATACTATGACGTCTTTATCACATTTTTGACGACATACTATCCTATGACGTTTGTTTTCATATTTTTTACGACATACTATACTATGGCGTTTTCTCATTATTTTTGACAACATACTATATTATGATGTTTTTTTCACATTTTGGACGATGTACTTTACTATGATGTTTTCATCACATTTTTGATGACATACTATTCTATGACGTTTTTTCATGGTTTTTGGACGATATACTATACTATGACGTTTTTTCATGGTTTTTGGATGACATACTATACTATGACGTTTTTATCACATTTTTTAAGACATACTATACTATGATGTTTTTTCATGGTTTTTGGACGACATTATACTATGACGTTTTTATAACATTTTTGACAACATACTATACTATGACGTTTTTATAACATTTATGACGATATACTATACTATGATGTTTTTCATGACTTTTTAAGACATACTATACTATGACATTTTCTCATAATTGTTGACGACATACTATACTATGAAGTTTTTATCACATTTTTCACAACATACTATACAATGATATTTTTCATGATTTTTTAAGACATACTATACTATAACATTTTCTCATAATTGTTGGCGACATACTATATTATGTTTTTATCACATTGTTGATGACATATAGTACTATGACGTTTTTGTGCCATTTTTGACAACATACTATACTATAACGATTTCATCACACATTTGAGGACATACTATACTGTGACTTTTTTATCATTTTTTGACAACTTGCAATACTATGACATTTTTGATTTCACATTTTTGATGACATACTATACTATGAGGTTTTTATCTCAAATTTGACGACATACTATACTATGATGTTTTTATCATATTTTTGACAACATACTGTACTATGATGTTCGTCATGATTTTCCGCGACGTACTATACTATGCCGTTTTTATCACATTTTTGATGACAGACTATACTATGATGTTTTTCATGATTTTTGACAACATACTATACTATGATTTTTTTCATGGTTTTTGGACGACATACTATACTATGACGTTTTTTTTGTCACATTTTTGACGACATACTACACTATGATTTTTTTCATGGTTTTTGGACGACATACTATACTATGACATTTTCTCATAATTTTTGATGACATCCTATATTATGATGTTTTTATCACATTTTTGATGACATACTATACTGTAATGTTTTTATCATATTTATGACGACATACTATACTATGACGTTTTTATCACATTTTTGACGACATACTATACTATGATGTTTTTCATGATTTTTTAAGACATACTATACTATGACATTTTCTCATAATTATTGACGACATACTATATTATGTTTTTATCACATTTTTGATGACATACTGTACTATGACGTTTTTGTGACATTTTTGACAACATAGTATACTATGACTACTACTACTATGTTTTTCATGATTTTTTAGGACATACTATACTATGACATTTTCTCATAATTGTTGACGACATACTATATTATGATGTTTTTATCACATTTTTGACGACATACTGTACTGTGACGTTTTTGTGACCTTTTTGACGACATTCTATACTGTGACAATTTTATCACACATTTGACGACATACTATACTGTGACTTTTTTATCATTTTTTTGACAACATGCAATACTGTGACGTTCTTATCACATTTTTGACGACATACTATACTATGATGTTTTTCATGATTTTTTAAGACATACTATACTATGACATTTGTTGTCGACATACTATATTATGATGTTTTTATCACATTTTTGATGACATACTATGCTATGATGTTTTTATCATATTTTTGACGACATACTATACTATGATGTTTTTATCACATTTTTGATCACATTATACTATGATGTTTTTCATGATTTTTTAAGACATACTATATTATGACATCTTCTCATAATTGTTGACGACATACTATATTATGATGTTTTTATCACATTTTTGATGACATACTGTCCTATGACGTTTTTGTGACATTTTTGACGACATACTATACTGTGACTTTTTTTAAATTTTTTGACAACATGCTATACTATGACGTTTTTATCACATTTTTGACGACATACTATACTATGGTTTTTTTCATGGTTTTTGGACGACACACTATGCTATGATGTTTTTATCATATTTTTGACGACATACTGTACTATGACGTTTTTGTAACATTTTTGACAACATACTATACTATGATGTTTGTCATGATTTTTGACGACATACTCTACTTTGATGTTTTTTCATGGTTTTTGAACGACATACTATACTATGATGTTTTTATCACATTTTTGACGACATACTATACTATGATTTTTTTCATGGTTTTTGGACGACATACTATACTATGACATTTTTATCACATTTTTGAAGACATGACTATACTATCTGTACTATCTCTATGATGTTTTTCACGATTGTGGACGACATACTATACTGTGATATTTTTGTCACATTTTTGACGACATACTATACTGATGTTTTTCATGATTTTGTAAGACATAATATACTATGACATTTTCTCATAATTGTTGACGACATACCATATTATGATGTTTTTATCACATTTTTGATGACATACTATACTATGATGTTTTTATCACATTTTTGACGACATACTATACTATGACGTTTTTCATGATTTTCCACGACATACTATACTATGACGTTTTTGTCACATTTTTGGAGACAGACTATACTATGATGTTTTTCATGATTTTTGATGACATACTATACTATGACGTTTTTTCATGGTTTTTGGACGACATACTATACTATGACGTTTTTATCACATTTTTGACGACATACTATACTATGATGTTTTTCATGATTTTTTAAGACATACTATACTATGACATTTTCTCATAATTGTTGTCGACATACTATATTATGATGTTTTTAATCACATTTCTGATGACATACTACGCTATGATGTTTTTATCACATTTTTGACGACATACTATGATGTTTTTCATGATTGTGGACAACATACTATACTATAACATTTTCTCATAATTGTTGACGACATACTATATTATGATGTTTTTATCACATTTTTGATGACATACTGTACTATGACGTTTTTGTGACATTTTTGACGACATACTATACTATGATGTTTTTCATGATTGTGGATGACATACTATACTATGACGTTTTTATTACATTTTTGACGACATGCTATATTATGATGTTTTTATCACATTTTTGATGACATACTATACTATGATGTTTTTATCATATTTTTGATGACATACTGTACTATGACAATTTTATCACACATTTCACGACATACTATACTGTGACTTCTTTTTAATTTTTTGACAACATGCAATACTATGACGTTTTTATCACATTTTTGACGACATACTATACTATGACATTTTTTTCATATTTTTGACGACATACTGTACTATGACGTTTTTGTAACATTTTTGACGACATACTATACTATGATGTTTGTCATGATTTTCCACGACATACTATACTATGACGTTTTTATCACATTTTTGACAACATACTATACTATGTTTTTGTGACATTTTTGACGACATACTATACTATGATGTTTGTCATGATTTTCCACGACATACTATACTATGACGTTTTTATCACATTTTTGACAACATACTATACGATGATGTTTTTCATGATTTTTTAAGACATTTTCTCATAATTGTTGTCGACATACTATATTATGATGTTTTTAATCACATTTTTGATGACATACTATGCTATGATGTTTTTATCATATTTTTGACGACATACTATACTATGATGTTTTTATCACATTTTTGATCACATATTATACTATGATGTTTTTCATGATTTTTGAAGACATACTATATTATGACATCTTCTCATAATTGTTGACGACATACTATATTATGATGTTTTTATCACATTTTTGATGACATACTGTACTATGATGTTTTGATCACATTTTTGATGACATACTGTACTATGACGTTTTTGTGACATTTTTGACGACATACTATATTGTGATGTTTTTATCACATTTTTGATGACATACTATACTATGATGTTTTTATCATATTTTTGATGACATACTGTACTATGACAATTTTATCACACATTTCACGACATACTATACTGTGACTTCTTTTTAATTTTTTGACAACATGCAATACTATGACGTTTTTATCACATTTTTGACGACATACTATACTATGACATTTTTTTCATATTTTTGACGACATACTGTACTATGACGTTTTTGTAACATTTTTGACGACATACTATACTATGATGTTTGTCATGATTTTCCACGACATACTATACTATGACGTTTTTATCACATTTTTGACAACATACTATACTATGTTTTTGTGACATTTTTGACGACATACTATACTATGATGTTTGTCATGATTTTCCACGACATACTATACTATGACGTTTTTATCACATTTTTGACAACATACTATACGATGATGTTTTTCATGATTTTTTAAGACATTTTCTCATAATTGTTGTCGACATACTATATTATGATGTTTTTAATCACATTTTTGATGACATACTATGCTATGATGTTTTTATCATATTTTTGACGACATACTATACTATGATGTTTTTATCACATTTTTGATCACATATTATACTATGATGTTTTTCATGATTTTTGAAGACATACTATATTATGACATCTTCTCATAATTGTTGACGACATACTATATTATGATGTTTTTATCACATTTTTGATGACATACTGTACTATGATGTTTTGATCACATTTTTGATGACATACTGTACTATGACGTTTTTGTGACATTTTTGACGACATACTATATTGTGATGTTTTTATCACATTTTTGATGACATACTGTACTATGATGTTTTGATCACATTTTTGATGACGACATACTATACTATGACGTTTTTATCACATTTTTGATGACATACTGTACTATGATGTTTTTATCACATTTTTGATGACATACTGTACTATGATGTTTTTATTACATTTTTGATGACATACTATACTATGACGTTTTTAATCACATTTTTGACAACATACTATAATGTTTTTCATGATTTTTGACGACATACTATACTATGACGTTTTTATCACATTTTTGATGACATACTGTACTATATTTTTATCACATTTTTGATGACATACTGTACTATGACATTTTTATCATATTTTTGACGACATACTGTACTATGATGTTTTTGTGACATTTTTGAAGACATACTATACTATGATGACTATCACACATTTGACGACATACTATACTGTGACTTTTTCATCACTTTTTTGACAACATGCAATACTATGACGTTTTTACATTTTTGATAACATACTATACTATGACGATTTTATCACTCATTTGACGACATACTAGACTATGATTTTTTTCATCAAATTTTTGACGACATACTATACTATGACGTTTTTATCACAATTTTGACATCATTCTATACTATGAGGTTTTTTATCACAAATTTGAAGAAATGGTAGCAGTTACCATGATATTACAATGTATTTAACAAACTATAAATAAGAGAGGCCAAAACATGAAAAAGTAAGAAATTTATTAAAGAACAGGTTCAGATGAAAATAAATGCGGTAAACACAAGAATGAAATTGTAAAAAAAGACCCAAAAATAATAAATTGTGTTTTTGGCTTTTGATAATACTTTCTGTCTTGAAAGATTACCCTGAGTTTTGTTGCATAGTTTTTACTTAAATGATGTTTAAAACTCTATGGAGGTAGAGTCGTCAAGAGCCAAACACTTTATGTTTGTTGTGAAGTTGTCACTTGAAAATAGGAAAGCCCCTGTCACATTCCTCTGTGATACGACGAGCCAGACAATTGCACTTCTTCTGGTCTAGACCAGAGAGCAGGTTTTGAGTTGGGATGAAGAAGTTGTAGAGTACACCTTTTTCCAGATGGGCTACAAAGTCTTTCAGGAGCAGCTGAAAACAGTGGCTCAGACTTGAGGCACTCCAGCCTGTGTCTTTAGTTCTAGAGCAGCAGGCATGTAGGAGCGTGGTCTTGGCGTGGTAGGAGCAGAACTTGTCAAATGAAGAGTCCTCTTCCTTCAGGAGACTGAGAAGGTGCTTTAGGAGCTTCAGACAGTCCTTCCTGTATGTGAAGAGAAAGGTACAGACATATCGATTCTCAATACTTTAACCTCTTTTTTCTGTGTGATGGACATGGTGTGACTTGAGTAAAAGAAATGTGTAATGTTATATTTTAACTTAAGGAATATGTTTTAAAATCTTAACCTGCAGCAGCGTGCTCCGCCTTTCTCACAGCATGTCTTCTCCGATCCGTGATTCTTCAGTATGGCCTTCTCAACATGAGAGAATGAAACCCGCCAAATATCTGCAATCAGTAGAGAACAAAATCCTCAATGGGTAGAGAAACTTGAAGCTTCCCTTTTTTTCTAGTCTTTATGCATTAAACAGTTAATGTGAAAGTCCCAAAACAGCATATACATAACATGAAGAGTTAGACAGAGTTCGACTTACCCTTGGCAAGGACCCCGTCGATTTCCGCTGTGCCTCTGCCTTCATATTTTGGGACAAGATAATACGGCATTCGCTTGTATTCCTGCTTCACTTTAGTCCCCAGCCAGCCGTCTACTTTGATGCCTTCTTTGGTGAATGGTGGCCAGCTTGATTTAACCATGATACTGAGCACAACATCCAGTGAAATGGTGATTGATTGTACTGTTGTGGTCAGGGTCACTGCAGGGCAGCCTTTCTTCTTTTTTGTCACCTCCCATTCTGAAAGAATTAACAGGAAACACAATCCAAATGTTGTACGAATTTTTTTGTATTCCCAACCCAACAATTAAAACCCAAAAGTGCTACTTTTGCTGCTCACCTTCAAATTGCTTGACACATTTCTTCACTTCGTCCCTGAACTCCTTGAGCATTTCACTGGCGGATAAAGTGCCGATTTCCCCAAACTTTTTCAGAGGGCTGTTGCCACGTTTTAATTCCACACTGTAAAAGGCTCCATCCTCTCCGAATGGACGAATGTTCACCCGGTCAACAGGAATGGGCAGCATGACATCAAATTCATCTGGATTAGAAATCTGTGTGCACAAAAACATCAGTGTAATACACCACAAAGTGTATGATTACATACTGACTGTACCAAATGTGAGTACATTTCTCCTGCACATTATATATAGATCTAGCCCTTTCAACAACAGATGATGGAACTCAGTGTGTGTTTGGGGGAACTTGGACTGAAGTGACTTACCTTCAGATTTTCATAGTAACTTCCAGTACGTAGTGGTTCTTCAACCTCTTTGAAACATTGAGTTTTCTCTTTCAAATGCACAACTATAGCATTTGTTATTCTATTGATGACTTCTGCTGCACCTGATCTGTCCTTCCTTTTAATCTTTAAATCTTCCAGAGTTGTGTAGAGGATGGAGTCCACTGAAGCTTTGTCTTTACACCTGCCTGCCTTCTTGGTGTCCTCAGGTGTGCCGGGCTGCACCTTTGTTGTCTCCACTGAGATTTTTTCTGGTGATTTGGCTTTGCCAGCACAGGTTTTTGTCTTCACAGCCTTTAGTGCCTCTGGCTTCACCTCCAACTCCTCTGAGAGTTGTTCTGGTGATTTGGCCTTCACGCCACATTTTTTTACTTTTGTGGTCTTTGGAGAATCCTTTGTAGTGTCTTTTGGTGTTGGCTTCGTTTTCGTTATCCTCTCTGCAGATTGTTCTGTTGTTTTGGCCCTGCCAGCACAGGTTTTGGCTTTAATGCCTTGCGCAGGAGCCTTTGTGGTTTCTGTAGGTGTCCTTTGCTGCCTGAGCTCCTCTGTTAAATGATTTTTGGTCTTGTCTATTTGAGCCCTTTGAAGAGACGGCTTCTCCTCAGTGTGGGTTGACTTTTTCTGTGCCTTTGGTTTCTGTTCCGCTTTGGTGCCATTCTGCTTCCCTGGACATCCAGGCAGAGATTCTTGTTTCATTTCCTCTGGTTTAGTTTTACACTTGGCACCCGTAGTGTCAGGACTCGCTGCCTTGCGTGGTCTCCCTCTACCAGTCATGTTGGTGCTATGAGAGCAATGAAACTGCTCTGTCAGGGTTACACTCAGAGAGTTTCCGGCAAGTGTGGGAGAACACGCCCCTTAACACGCCTCAGTTTGTTTGGAAGTCAGAATCCTTTATCAGTGGCTCCATCTTGTGGACACAAGTGTGTATTCTACAAATGCTATGACTTTGTCAGAACTGTCTTATGGAATGGGAAAGTTCAAGGCATCTGTGATCACTTCTTTGTGGTACACTCAGAAAGAAATTACAAAAGACCACAGCTCAACATTTTGGTTGAAACATGTTTAATGTTGCAAAGAGGCTCATGCCATCTTACAGTAAGGTGCAGTAGCTTATGCCAATTTAAGCTTTTCCAGTGCAAGTGCAAAGTTAGCAAAATGCCAATCAAAGTGCTTCAAGAATCATCAGGTGGTCTACTCAGAGTCCCCTCAGGAAGGACAAATTTGGACCTTTTGTTTCAAGTGCTTTTTAAAGCTCAAACACAACAAATCACTAAGTTTAACTAATCTACTACTCGGAAGAACATAGTTTTAACATCTTGCCATAGGCTCCTACAGAGCACCATGTAGTTGCAAACAAACACTAAAAGCAAGACAACATGTACCATGTAAAGAGACCAGTGTCTGCATTCCAGAGAGCTAGAGCTTTGATACATTTTAGTACCTCTAATTGTTCAATGTCTTAATATCAATATCACAGAAAAGTATTGCCATGAACCAAATCAACAGTGCACATTTAAAACTATCTGTTTGATATTACACTGTACGTAATGGTAATCTAACCACTGAAATGGAGTCAGGAGTGCCGCCTCAAGGATTTAAAATCTAAATGTTTTTCTTTCCTTCGAATGCTTTTGCGATGCATTGTGATGATTAACCAGTCTTTGATTATTACGTTGAAGCAGCCAATTGTAGGATGGAGTTGGATGACCGATGTCCTGCCCTGGGAGACCTTAGGGTCGGCAGAGTAGCACAACATTCATTTGTTCCTCTGGGCCTTCTGGGCGGACTTGGTAACTTTACCGGTGGTGGAGACCTTCTTCTCCACGCCCTTAATCACGCCAACAGCCACAGTCTGACGCATGTCGCGCACCGCAAAACGACCTGCAAGGTGAAGAGGAGTAGAGGTAGAGTCACAAAGACTTTGATGGGTGGAAAAAAAGTGTTGGGGAATTCAAAAAGATCTACAGTTGAACTTACCAAGTGGAGGGTACTCAGAGAAGCTCTCCACGCACATTGGCTTGCCAGGAATCATATCCACAATGGCAGCGTCTCCAGACTTGAGGGATTTGGGGTTGTCCTCCAGCTTCTTGCCAGAGCGGCGATCGATCTTCTCCTTTAGCTCCGCAAACTTGCAGGCGATGTGAGCGGTGTGACAGTCAAGCACAGGGGCATAACCAGCACTGATCTGGCCTGGGTGATTCAGGATGATCACCTACAAAGCAAAGAGACTACATGAATGATCATTGCCTTCAGGTCAAATAAGTTCACTGCAAAGACTCTGGCGTTGGCTTTTTGTGCAGCGATCGTTGCTGAGTGTGTTGTGTGGCATAAATTTTAACAAACTTGTAGTGTGATGATTCAAACTCAAAATAGATTTTATAACACATATTCCTCAAGACTATAAATAGTTCTCAGTTACGAAAGAGCGGATTTAATCATGCTCTTGTTTCATTTCTAGAAATAGATCTTTTGCAATGTCTACCTGAGCAGTGAAGTTGGCAGCTTCCTGCGGTGGATCGTTCTTGCTATCTCCTGCAACGTTGCCACGACGAATGTCCTTGACAGACACATTCTTGACATTGAAGCCCACGTTGTCGCCAGGGAGGGCCTCAGTCAGCGCCTCATGGTGCATCTCCACAGACTTCACCTCAGTCGTCACATTGACGGGGGCAAAGGTCACCACCATGCCAGGCTTCAGTATGCCTGTCTCCACGCGGCCTACAGGCACTGTTCCAATACCTGAGAGGAAGTTCAGCATAGAGAATGTCAATGAAGTGAACATTAACCTACAGACCTACAGAGTCTTTCATACAGTAATACTATCAGTGTGCTACTTGCCTCCTATCTTGTAGACATCCTGCAGGGGAAGACGTAGAGGTTTGTCTGTTGGACGGGTGGGGGGCTGGATGGCATCCAGAGCCTCTAGTAGTGTGGTCCCTGATGCATTGCCGTCTTTCCTGTTGATCTTCCACCCCTTAAACCATGTCATCTAGAGACAAGAAGAAAATGTACCATCATACATGAGATTTCAAGCTAATGATCATAGCTGACCATGCTAGACTATGTGTGAAATAAAAAAGGACATAACTATATATACACTTGAGTCAGAGGTTAAACACATAAGCCAAAAATACCCAGGGGTTCTGCTGCTTCAGCCGAATAATGACCAGTAGCTTCTTGTGACTAATGCTAGCAAACCTAAGCTAGATATTTCTGTGTAACTGACATACCGAGTCAGTTTTCTGATTATATGGCTCCTCTTTAGTGATCTGATTATCTGAGTTCGACCGACAGCAACAGGTTTCCCATCCCTGGCACCAGCCAAACAAATTAGTATTCAAATTCAAGGCTGCATACGTCCATTTAAATCTAGCAGCATTTGCATCACTATTCTATGCCTTGTACTCACATTGGGGCTGGGCTCAAGCATGTTGTCTCCATTCCAGCCTGAAATGGGCACAAAGGCAACGGTGTCGGGATTGTAGCCGATCTTCTTGATGTAGGTGCTCACTTCCTTCACAATTTCCTCGTAACGCTTCTGGCTGTAGTTGGGCTCGGTGGAGTCCATCTTGTTGATGCCCACAATGAGCTGCTTTACTCCCAGAGTGTAGGCCAGGAGGGCGTGCTCACGGGTCTGTCCATTCTTGGAAATGCCTGCCTCGAACTCTCCCACACCGGCCGCCACAATCAGCACAGCACAGTCTGCCTGAGGACGCAGAGGATATAATGTCATTAGTACTGTCGGTGCAGCTTTGACTGTTGCACTTACTAATTTAGGATTTGAAGATTACTGTATAATTGTAGTAGAATAAGGCAAGATGAGTCAAGTCCTACGTGGAAGTTAGGATAAAACATTCTTTGATATCAGTTCTGAGGAGGTATATTTAGCTGTAATCAACTTGAAATGCAACAATATGAATACTGTTCAACGGGAACCTGGTGAATGAGCTAAGTGTTGCCTATTGGATGCTCTTAATTATGACTTTTGTGGCTACTTGTTCAAAGGAACCTCCAACTATGGTACACAGCATGTGATGCACACAGACTGGCTGAGCGTCTTCGTGTTACAGACCTGGGAGGTCCCTGTGATCATGTTCTTGATGAAGTCCCTATGACCTGGGGCATCGATGATGGTCACGTAGTACTTGCTGGTTTCAAACTTCCACAGCGAGATGTCGATGGTGATGCCACGCTCCCTCTCTGCCTTCAGCTTGTCCAGCACCCAGGCGTACTTGAACGACCCCTTCCCCATCTGCGAAATAAGTAACAGGTAGTGATGTGCTTATAGTCAGTATGGCTTTTATCTTGATTGATTCAAGGAGGCCTGTATCTCCTCACCTCAGCTGCTTCTTTCTCAAACTTCTCGATGGTCCTCTTGTCGATGCCCCCGCACTTGTAGATGAGGTGGCCTGTGGTGGTGGACTTGCCAGAGTCCACATGGCCGATCACGACGATGTTGATGTGGAGTTTCTCCTTTCCCATGGTGACCGGAGCTGGCTGAAGTCACGAGGCAGTCGGCTGAAACCAGTGTTGGATTACACTTAGTACGGTGTGCAGGTGGTTCACAGGGCAGGAAACAGAAACCTTTCATGCACTAGTTATCGCAACTGATGGATGTTTAAAAGGTTTTGTGTGGGAGCAGCAAAAGTATTTTAAGGATGGGAAAAACAAATGAAAGTTTGATAATGCTAAACAGACTGTAGCATTTGGTAATGGATTGAATGGGCTTTGCAAGATCACACAGCCAGAGACTGAGCAAATGCATCGCAGCGTGAGAGATAAAAACATCAGTAGAGAGCTCGAGCCTCCCCAAGTGACTGGCGCAGCAAGAATTGGAAGTGCTGCAGGCTGTCTGTTTGGTCCTGGGTATGTGAAACTGAGGTTACAGACAATGTCGGCTCTCGACTGGTGATAGATGTTTGCTTAAACAGTGTGTCTCAGAAGATTAGGGATGGTATCAATGGCAATTGAACTGCGCCAAGTCACAAACCCCCCCTCTGCTCCTACTCTCTGTTCTTCCATCCATCCACACCCCTGCTCTCCTCTTTCACATCCAGCCTGCTCTCCTGTCCCTCGCGTCCCTCGCTTCCCTGCTCTGCACTTCACATCAAAAACAACAAGGCGCTGATGTTTCGCAGCACCGTCCTCTTTTCAGACTCAGGACAGCCTCATTCCAAACCACAATCCTCCATTTTGTCAGGTCCTATCCTCTGATAGTGTAGCAGCCATTTCTCAGACACTGCAGTGCACTGCACACAGGTTAATGCAGAGGACAGTAAACATTGTTGTTAACTCTGCAGGAGTGTTGTGGTGGTAACCTTGAAAATAAGAACTGACACATGCACTATAAAGTCTCCTAACTGAGCCTTGTGGGGATTTATTTGATCTGAGTCTGGTCTGCAGCAGGTTGAACGGTCAGTAGCTTTAATCCAAGTGTAACATGAATCTCCACATGATCTTAGCCAGACAGGTGAACTCAGGGCTAGGACAGATATTTACATGCGCCTGTTTAACTCATCCCTCATGTGTAACGTCACGACAACTGCCGCAGTGCGCTTTAATGTAAAAAAAAAAAAAAAAAGATGATAAACAGCGGATAAAACTTAAAAACCAGCATAGCTACTGATACATTTAAAGTCTGAAGGATTTAAGGGAAATGTCACCCCTCCGCCATGTTCTATCATCTGCCTGCTCACTGACGTCTGGCTGCGTATTAAGCACCATTCGCCTGCCCTCGCTCCTGCATCACAACAATATTCCCAAAACGCTGCCTGGAGACGGAGCCGCTAAACAAACAGCTCATTCATCACCGATAGCATCAAAAACAAAATCCCACTCGATGTGTATACACATCACATTATAATGTCGTGTACGGTGTCGTACCTGAGAGGTGGCCGGTGTCAGTTTGGGTGCAGGACCGGAGGAGCTGAGGAGAGACGCTGATCCGGTTATAGCGCACAGGACAGGAGGGGGGGTGTTGCGTAATTGCGCGCACCCGCCGTTGCACAGCATCACAACGAGGGACCGGGGGAAGTTACCGTAGACGAGTTTATCATAGGACACTGCTGCCGGTGACGCTTCCATTATCGGACACGGCCGCGTTTAAATATTATCTGTTCAGTTTCATCACAGTATCACAAGATGGAAACCTTAAACGTGCGCAGCCAGTGCGTGGAACTGGAGCTTTAGTTTGTCATTAATTAATGTGGCTTAAAGGGAAGGGACATTAGGTGACTCGTGGTTTTTATTTTCTAAGCTGTATCTGCAGTAGTTGGCGTTGCAGAAAAATATTTGAGTGGAATAATATTACACCACACAAGTTTTGTTTTTTGTCTGTGTGTCAGGGATGGTGTTGGCTGTGACACGGTTTAAACTCAGGTGGAGAACAAATGGAGCGAGCAGCAGCGTTTGTCACGCGCAGCAGGTGAGCTCACCTTTCCAGACGCTCCCTAGTTGGATTAAAATGATCCCCGATTCCCCTGACTTCTCTCCAGTGCGTCTGTCTGCAGGTCTGGCTGCTAATTATCACCAGAGGCAGGAGACACACAAGGCGAGGCAGAGGCAGAGAGAGAACAGTCTCCAGGTAAACATTGCAGTGGTTATGACATTATGTTTTCATGTTCTCAAGGGGCCTTAGCTTTTTAGCAACATGTGTCCAAATGTTATCAAGACTTTCTAAAATAGATTGTGAGATCATGTTTGCCCAGTAGTGGCCCACATGGGAATATTTTGTAGATATGACTCAGTACAGAGCTGCATTACTGTGCTGTTGGGTTTTGGTTTATTACCAAAAGGTCATCCTCTGTGAGACTGAACAGCTATTGCAGTTATCACAATTTGTTTCTTATTATTTATGCTCTTATCTCTGTTGTGTGCCTCACTGACCTTTCCTCAGCCCTGAACCTATTTGTTAGTGTGCAGCATGTTCAGTTACTTTATTATAGTGTAGTGTGAGTTTTGTGACGTTTTGTAAAACATCCCAGAGAGTAGTGTCACTGCTAACCAACAGAGGAGTTTATGAAGTCTCTTTATTAGGGGACACTACTTCTCAAGGACATTTAAGTGGGATTATTCCACAAGTAAGGAGTTGCACAGGCTTATGTGTGTGATTTGGAGATTGTATATTTAAAGGGAAAGTTAACCCCCCCCCCCCCCAAATTCAAAAATGCATATCTTTCCTCTTACCTGAAGTGCTATTTATCAGTCTAGATCAGGGTTAGGCAACCTGTGGCTCTGGAGCCACATGTCGCTCTTTAGCCCCTCTCCAGTTGCTCCTTGTGTCTTTAACAAAAAAATTATATGGAAATGACAGTTTTAAGTTTCATTCAACAGTGTTGTAGGTGTAAAGAAATTCTTACATTCTTCAACTGTAAAAAAGTGAAGCCTATATACCGAATAAAAAAAAAGTTTTCACATTTCAACAACTAAAATGCATGCAATACATCTACTGCCTGGCACCTCTTCCTCCAAATTCTGCCGAACCTTGATAATAGTGGCTAGTCTTGAGTCTCCCGAGCTAGGCTAGCTATGGATGCCAGATCCTAAAATGTGATAGACTTGGAATAAAAAAAATAGAATTTAGGAGTGGGTGGACAGATTTGTTTGCTTTCACTGCCAGCTCTGCAAAGTCACCGTACCAAATAATCATAAATAATGCCTTGCACAGTCGCCACCTTGTGGTAAAACATATTAATGACTGCTAATTAAGACGATAGGTACAGGCTGATTTAGACTTTATAAAATCGGCCGATTATAGTCATTAGAGAATAATTGTTCCAATCCATTATTGTGTTCAAATTGTTCATATGCTGCTTGTTCCACAAAATTTCTGATAATAAAAGTGTTTGAAAATAGTAAAATGTTCTTCCTTCAATTTATATCTTTGTAACGAGTGTTTGAACTATATTTAAGCCATCAAAAGCAGGTATTTCAGGGGCATCGGCATCGGCCCCAATATAGGCTGTGTTACCGTCATTATAAGGCTCAAATATGTTTTGTGGTGCCACACGAAATTTCTTTATGGCTCTTTTGATAGTAAAGGTTGCAGACCCCTGATCTAGATTGTTTTGGTGTGAGCTGCTGAGTGTTGGAGATATCAGCAGTAGAGATGTCTGCCTTCTCTTGAACATAATGGAACTAGATGGCACTCAGCTTGTGGTGCTCAAAGTGCCAAGAAAAGGAAAAACCCAACAGCAATGTCTCTTTCCAGAAATCATGACTTGGCCACTCAAGATAATCCACAGACCTTGTTGTGAGCAGTTTCTTTTAGGAACTATTTTCTTCCTACTGAACTACACCTGCCAACCGTATCCCTGCGCAGAAGGAGGCGTGCATCTACTGCTAGCTGAAGTAGCACCACTGAGCTAGCTAATGTTACAGCTCAGCCGAGTTTAAAGTTTACATCTTAGGTAGTTAGTAGCAGTTTATTTTGAACGTGTAAGTCGCAAATAAACAAAATAATCATACAGCTGTAGACAGACATAAAAAAACAGCTTACTAAAGGCAGCATGAAAACTAAAAACATAAGGATTTGATTTACATGTCAAATCATCTACTGCTGGCTCAGTCCTGTGCTGTAACGAGTGCAAATCTCTCGTCCATGAGTAGATGCAGTCTTCCTTTTGCTTGGTAATACGGTAGAAAGAAAATAGTACCTTCATGAAACTGCTCACAACAAGGTCTGTGGATTATCTTCAGTAACTGGGTCATGATTTCTGTAAAGAGACATTGCTGTTGATTTTTTCAGAAGCCATTTTTTGGCACTTTGAGCACCACAAGCTGAGTGACATCTAGTTCTGTTATATTGGAGAGGAGGCAGTCAACTCTAAGGCCGATATCTCCAACACAATCTAGATTGATAAATAGCTCTACAGGTAAGAGGAATGATAAGTATTTTTGATTTTGGGGTATAATAGTAAGACTGAAGAGATTTAATGAAAAGCACATTATTCCTTTAGTCAGTAGACAGTGGCTACATAATGAAATAATAACCCGACACAGTATCAGATTTGCTAATAGCTGTATATGATGCAGTATTTACAATACATGACAGTGATTAAAGACATATTTCTGGAATGTTTCCAGACTGAAAGTTTACAATGATTACCCTCCCAGTATAGTGTGTGTATATACACATTCACAAATCCCTTTACTCTCTGTGTGTAGACACTAACATTAAAAAAATGAAAGAATTAAAAAAACAGTAACGACAGGAATCCCTTCTGGGAACAAAGAGTCTACAGTCCTGAATTGTCTGACCCCATTGAAGCTAATGTAATAAGGCAGTGCGTCTTAAACTGGGATGATGATGCTACTTGTTAACACATAACAAAAACAACATTTTTCCTTGTGGCTTGATTTTGATTTATCCCCTTGTGGTTGTTATGTGTAAATGGACAAGATACATACAGTTTTATGTACGTGTGACCTGGTAGAGTGTAAACTTTATAAGTTGAAAATAGGTAAAGAATTACCATGAGCCATATTCTGAATTAACTGCGCTACCTGAAATCATTTTAAAATGGGATCTCATCCAGTTGACACTTAATCAAGAACATACCTCAATGCGGTAGATCAAACAACCTGTAAAAAGTAATCAAACGTCCTTTTCAATCCTTATAAGACATACGATACCTGAGAATTGACACAGAAAGTGCAAATCCTGTGAGTAAAACAAGGCTGTGTGTCCACCAGGAACCTCTGTAAAGTTTCCTTTCCCTTCATCAGAAAGGTGCAGAGAGCTTAACGTCGTCTTAGTGTTACAGATTGAAAATATCATGACCCGTGCTTCACACATGCATTAGTTAAGTGCTGCTACCTAAACTCAAAGAGGTGCCTGGTGGATACAACCGAAAAAGACACATTATTGTGCACATAATAACGGCACTATATGACAAGTACATACAAAAAAAAGTCCATTTGCAATCCTGTGAAAGACAAAGAGCTTTAAAATCAATCTAAGGAGGCTTCACTATAAGGCATTTTCCCCAAACAAGTGTTTGTGCGTACTGTGTAGTCTCAATGGTAAGAAAGACGTTCTTATATGTGTGTGTCTAATTTGGGTTGACATGATTTTTTTTGTTAGGAGGGGGGAAAACCATGTAAAGAAATACTTCACCTCCCAAATCACAATTTGTGTATCAAGTACTCACCCTGTGCTATGTTGAATTTGTGAAGAAACTTGGTCCTTGCATGCCTCCAGTGAACAAAGGATCCAAAAATGGAGAACAGTCTTGTTGACAACAGCAAAATTAGATCAAAGCATCCGTTTACAATCTTTCACACAACTCATGCAGTATAATCCAAGTCTCATTTATCCAGTCAGATGCTCAGTGCTGCCCCGACAGCCCTTTCTGACAGGGAACTGAACTGAAAGTGAAACTTTATCTACACTCTCTTCAAAGCCAGACTCCATTGACAAAAACAGTCATTTAAGCCTGCTGAACACAGGAGCTGCTGGTCTTTCTTTGCCTCTATCAGTTAGTTAGTCTGTGTTATTGTGAGACTTTGGTGAATCTGAACTAACACTTTAAAACACCAAAGTCACACAATGACGCAAAAAAAACTAACTTATCGCAGCAGCGACAGACCAGCAACTCCTGTGTTCAGTGAGGTAAAATGACCGTTTTTCTCAATGGAGTCTGGCTTTGAAGAGAGCAGAGATAAAGTTTCACTGTTAGTTCAGTTTCTATTTGGGAAAGGGCTGTATGTTTGAGGAGTACTGAGCAAACGACTGGATAAATGAAACTTGGATTTGACTGCATGAGTTGTGTGAATGTTGTAAATGGTAAGTTTTGCTATTGTTAAACATGGTTACTAGGATTGGGTACCATTCATATGTGAACCGATACTGGTGCTGGTACCTGGACACCAGACAGTGTCTCTCCTCTGTACTTTACTCTCTGTTTAATAACAAGAACGTATTTTTTGAGCAAGCTGCAAGGTCGACACAGTCTTGCTCTCCTCTGAGCACAAGTCAAGTCTTGTGTCTTGAAATGAAAAGAAAAAGAAACACTGAAACTATCACTGCAGATCACCGCTACAGCAATAGTTTTGGCTCTTTGGGAAGCTGAGGAGCTCAGTGTCCCACTCCTGGCTCGAGGCACTTCCGTCTTCTGTTTGAACCTGACATTCTCTCCCTGATGCGTAATTCAGTATTTGAAAGTACTGACAGGTGATCAAAAGCGTTGGGTAGTCGGAAATGAGAATGATGTCAACTCCGAGTTGACAACAGTTTTTGCATTCTAGCTGACAACGGTGGACAAGTCGTTGTCAACCAATAACTAACTAATAGCACTTTGGTACTCTGTGGTTGTTTTAAAGTGCTTTACAAATAAAGCTGGATTGGATTAGAAAAAAACATGGACGTTACCGTTCTACCATTGGGCTAGCCGTAGCCACTGTTAGCAATATCAGTTGATAACAATTCTCTATGTGGCATTTTGCACGTACAGACAGCATAGCAACATGCCCACGGATATAAATTGAACAGTACTATGGGTATGGCTGACCTAATGTAAAACAAATAAGACAGAATTGCTATAAACAGTACTTTAGCAGAGTGTTTACTCACTACGTATGTGACCGGCAGCCATCATGAATTCGTAAGTCGGGGTTGATGCGGTTGAGTTTCCGAGTTGGAAATCCGACCTCAGGGTGCGTTCGAGTTTAAACTTCCGACTGGGAACTGGGAATTTCCGACCTACGAGTACAAAATGAACGCACCATTGGTACTTTAAAGGATACTGACGAAATTCTATGACTTCAACTCATCAAGAATTTTGTCTGTTATTGGATCCTCCGTTCAGTGAAGGCATGTGGGAAAAACAAAGTCCTTTTCACACATTCAACAGGACTCTGGCAGAGTAACTCATAAACAAAAGGTGATTTGGGGGTGAGGCGTTCCTTTAAACACTTTAAACTATTTGGCACTTAGTTTAAGTTTCACATGTTGTGTTAACCCAAACTTTACACACACCAGTTAAGGAAACATCCTTCTAAAGAGGACAGACTTTAACCATGGCATTAAAACTCAAGAAGGTGTACTGTGGCGTCGCAGGGTAAAAACATTTTTAAAGTGCTCTGGAGGCAGAAATAAAAATTGAGCTTATCAAGTTAACTAACTGGCAAACCTGAGGAGCTACATTGGGATATTTTGTCTTGTAGCTTATTTCCTGTGGTGTTCATAATGTCAACACCTGTAGCTTCCTTATTAACTGGCTTCATTCCTTTTTTTCAGCTAGTGTCAGGAGTGCTTGCCTTTATAAAGACAGCCTCCTCTGACACTTCCTGGAGATGCATACTGTGGTTGTTTGCTCTGCTAAATGATTATTTTTGCCTCCTAGAAATATTCACTTCAATAAAATCTCAGTCTTCTGTTGCTGTGACTGAAGGTTTACCTGACTCTGTAGTACCTGCAGTCACAGTACAGAACGTCTGCGAGGGTATTATGGCTGTTACTCACTGTTAGCTAGTCACGCTTTGAGAATTATCAGCGCAGCTGGAAAGGTATCTGTCACTGATTACCCATTAAATTAAGCCCATGATTGAGACCTGTCCATTGGAAAAATTTAAATCATCAAACAGACACGTCCGGCACTTGTCTTCAGCCTCAGTCTCCATGAGAGTAGGACGTGTGGACGGCCCAGGTCTGCACCGTTCCTCGGCCGAACACAGTGTAGAACACAGCTCCAAACAGGTTGATGGCAGCAGCAATGTAGAAAACCATCTGCCATTCTTCTATGGTTTTCTAAAGGACAAACACAACAGTTAATAATGAGTATTCAAATTAAAATAAAGACATGTGTGTCAGTGATGATTTAGCAAACTGTCTGGTTCAGTTCAATAAAATAACTGGTGCACATCATATAGCCGTGCAGGTCAACACTTTACAGTTTGTCGCTTCCTCGTTTGTCAAAAGAAAAGCTGATTTTTTTTTTTTTTTTTTTTGGTTTGTTTTAAAAATATATTACAAAACGTTCCTCTTTATGTCTTTCCCACCAAAATGATAACAATGCATCTTAAAGGGTAACTTTGGGATTTTTCAACCCTGACCCTATTTTCCCATGATTTCTGTCTAAGTGACCAATGGAGAATTTTTGATATTGGTCCATTATTGAGTGAGACTGCTGCAGCTAGCAGCGGCAAAATAGGCTGCAATGTAACAAGACGGGACAGTTGTACACCTCTAATTTACGACCACTGACAGTGCTTGTTTTTGCCACTGACAGGCCCAGGTTATTATTTGAAGTGTCTGATAACACTGTCCATCTGTTAAAACACTCTGGTCAGAAGTGATATCTCTTGTGTCTACCTACAAAGATAGGCATTTTTCCTTAACTAGAAGCACCCCCGAAATTGCTACCGCCAGTTCCACAAGACTCCCTTAAATAATTTCAGCGTGTACAGAGTCAGCATATTTTCACATCTAAATGAGTAACGTAATGATTTATATCAGGTATACCAGAGTTGGAATGATGAACCAAGACAGTTTTCCTGACGTTTATTTTGTTTGTCGACTTTGAGTGAAGTCTGTTTGACGCATTACAGTTTGTTTAAATGTATTCTGGGGGATTTGGCGATGACGTCTTTGGGGCTGTTTCGGGTTTATCTAAAAGGATCTTACTCTTAATCAAAAGTGTCTATCTCTCGGGAACCTTACCATTATAGCTTTAGACTCTAAGAATAATAATCTGAGCCGGTTGTGACAAAAACAAACACTTTTAGTGGATGCAAAATGACGGTGCTCAATTGCCCATTAACTTTACATTGCAGCCTGTTTTGCCGCTGTTGGCTGCAGCTGTCTCGCTCAATACTGGACCAGTTTAAAACGCTGCTTCTATTAGTCACTTGGACACAAACCATGGAAAAATAGGGTCCAGGTTGAAGGTCATGTTATAGGTCATGTTAGGACAGAGTAGCCACAGGTCCTTAAAAAGTCTTAAAGGGATAGTGCACCCAAAAATGAAAATTCAGCCATTATCTACTCACCCTCATGCTGAGGAATGCTCTGGTGAAGTTTTAGAGTCCTCACATCCCTTGCAGAGATCAGTGGGGGCAGCGGCTAGCACACCTAATGGGAGACGGCGCCCCAGACAAACGTCCAAGAACACAAAATTGAAGCCACAAAATATCTCCATACTGCTCATCCAAGTGTGCTGAAGCCCCAACATAAAAAGTTGTTTCGGAAAACGTCATATGAACTCTGTTTTTGGCCTCACTGTAGCCTGTAGCTCTGACTGCTTCTCTGTGCTCCGCACTCACGTGCGCAAGACCAGCAAAAGCATGACCTTTGTTTACCTGTGTTTACATCACGTGACACGTGCACCGCAGGGAGAGACAACAGTAACCACAGAGCTAAAAGATAATTTGCACTACGGTCTTTTAGCAAAGGACAGCCCAACATGTCTGAAGACTTTGAAATTGAGGAGGAACAGCATTTCTTTGTTGAGCCGTATTTGTTTGAGCCCGAGTATACGGACGGAACTCAGGCTACTGGACGAAGCAGCCGCCGCAGCTCATGAGCCTAACCCTCAGCCAGCCGCAGAATACCGGAGTCGAGCACTGGAAACCTGGTGGTGTAGTTGTTTCAAATGCAAAGCAATGCCAACGGATGAGGAAAGTCTTTGCTGCTCAGACTGGGGATTGGCGATGCCTGCACTTGAGAATCTGGACATCAGTACTGACGAGACTGCTGCTCTTCAGAGATCACCGATCACCCTGAGCGCGCACACGTGAACGTGGAGCACAGAGAAGCAGTCAGAGCTACAGGCTACAGTGAGGCTAAAAACAGAGTTCATATGATGTTTTGCGTTGTTTTTTTTTTTATGTCGCGGCTTCAGGACACTTGGATCACTACGGATGAGCATGTTGGAGATATTTTGTGGTTTCAATTTTGTGTTCTTGGACGTTAGTCTGGGGCGCCGTCTGCCATTAGGTGTGCTAGCCGCTCCCCCCGCCGATCTCTGCAAGGGATGTGAGGACTCTAAAACTTCACCTGAGCCTCCATCGGCATATGGGTGAGTAGATAATGGCTGAATTTTCATTTTTGGGTGCACTATCCCTTTAATGTCTTAAACACACATTTCCTAATAAAAGGTTTCATGAAGTATTAAACTGTCTTAAATTCAGACTGGGAAACATAATTTTAACAGGAGGGAGACACTATTTGACGGGGTACCAGACTTCAACACCTGTATGTGCGCAGTGCCCCTATTGTTGCCCCCACACACACTTAGATTACACAGTAAATCTGCATCGTTTAACTAGGACCTTGCCAGCTATGGAAAAATGGGGAAATGCAAGTGTAAGAACAAAGAGCTTAAAAGAATAACAACAATTACTCATAGTGATTAAAGCCAGAGCCTGGAAATGTTTACACCACAAACTGTACCGCATGTTGACGGTGTTTCAAACATGGTAAAAAGAGATTTAGGCGGTGGAGGACAAAATCTATAATCTGCTCTATCAGACAGCAGCCAACACACGGAGTCATGTCTCCACATTAACACTGCAGTGCGGCAATCCTCTCTACAGAGCAATGAATACTGAAACAAGTAACAATGATCATGTACTGGCTATGATCAGGCCAGATAAACACACTCTGGGTATGACTGCTGCCTTTCATAACAGACTGGTCGCCCCCTGGTGGCCAAATGTAAGCATGCTAATCCTGTACTGACTAAACCAACTAGATGGGAAATGGAGCATCAAGCCAAGTGAGGATACCATCTGCTCAGTGAGGGACACAGGAGGTCAGGACACCTGGAGTGACCTCTGTCCATATACAAGCAGCAGAAATACTACACACTAAAACAATCTATCTGCTGCCCTGCATTGCTGTGGTTCATAAGAAGTGTTTAAAAGTGTTAAAATGAGTCTTAACCCTCTGAATAAAATAATAATCCCGCTGTGCAGACTGCGTACTAAAGTGTGACTGTAGGTGAGGTTCTTACATGTTGGGTGAGTGCGCTTGCGATGACTGGTCCCACCATGCCAGGGATGGTGGCGAAGGTGTTGGTGATTCCCAGGAGGATACCAGCATACCTGCACACATAAGTACACTGATTATTAAAAGTTCAGAGTGGGTATTAACCTGCTAAACTCACTGCAGTGTTGAGTACAGCTCTACCACAGCTCACACTTGAATAATCTATTAAAACCTGGAGGAGATTACAGGTCAGCTCTGATCTGAGTATATTCACGTGAAGACGGGTGTCTATACACTCTCTTTCCTACAAATTTTAAACTTCACATTTTGTTTTCCTGCATCACGAGCAGCAGCACGCTATCACGTTTAAAGTACGAGGTTATTTTGGTGACGAACTTACGAAGGAGCGATGTCAAGGTGGTTGATGTTGAAGCCAGACGCCGACACTCCGCCCAGAGCGGAGGAGATGGTGAGGAATGTCACAGCCAGCGTGTAGTTACAGCCTGTGTATCCTGCTGCCACCAGGAACACTGCCGGCCCGATCATACCTGCAGCAACAACACAACTACAGTCCTCAGAAGAAGCAGACGTGCTGTACTTGGAAGTCAAGAGTAGTAGTAGTCAGTTTGACACAACAAAATAATCATGACTCCATTATTTTGCTGTATTCTTTACCAACAATGGAAAAGGACTTCCTGACAGTGACGGTGGGGTAGAGGAGCGTTTCCCGCAGGTAATCAGCCAGCTGGCCACTCAGCACAGCCATCACAGCGCAGCCTATGTAGGGAAGAGCTGACAGCATGCCGTTCTGTTGTGGACAGAAAGAGACAGCAACGCAGGATGTGAATACTTTTATGAAGACATATCAATGTAAATTCCAGTTTTGTTTCCTCATTTATCTCACTTGTCCATTTCTACTTCAGATATATATATTATTACTAATAAACACTTAGTGACAAATGTTTTTTTAAATTCTGGGGCCAGTTGTACACACAAAAACCATGTGATGCCTTTTCCCACACATAAACAGATGTGCGGTGAAAATGCCAGTACCTCACGCACTGTTTAGAGCAGCATGCACATAGTTTTAGCTGAGATGGTGGCAGATAATATTGTTTTCAGGTTGTTTGTCAATCTCACTGATCAGGTTATTATTTTTACGGGCTACACAGCATTCTGTAAAATATCAATCAAAGGCACATTTTTAAAGATTTTTTTTTTTTTTTTTTACATTTAAAGTTATATTTGGGGCTTTTTTGTCTTTATTTGATAGGACGGTACTCTTTTTCTCCAAGATATTTTTTGGGGGTTTTATTTGCCTTTTTTTTTTTTTTTACAGGACAGTACTTTTTTAAAATATATTTTGGGGGTTTTTTGCCTTTATTTGACAGGACAGATATCGTGTGAAATGGGGAGAGAGAATGAGGAAGACATGCAGCAGAGGGCTGTGGGTTAGAATCAAACTCGCAGCTGCTGCTGCAAGGATACAGCCTTTGTAAAGCTGGTGGGCGCCCTCACAGGACAGTACTTAAGAGTGAAGGGGGAGAGAGAGGGGATGATGCAGCAAAGGGTCACAGGCTGGAATCAAACCATCTGCCGCTGCAGTACGGACATTGCCTTTGTACATGGGATGCCCGCTCTACCCACCGAGCTACTATGCGCCCCTAAAGGCACATATTTAATCTAGTTTTAAATTATTTCTGAGTTAATAATTTTATCAATTTTTATTTAGGCCTACATTTGAGCCATATCTCCTGTGAATGATTGTTTCAGTTGCTCCTGAATTTTGAAGCAGTTTGTGCAGTTAGTTTCAACATGAGCCTTATGAACAAATTATTGATCATCCTTCTGACGTTTAATACTTGAGTTGAGTGTTGAGTACTGATGATGATGACTGATATTTTACAATAATCATGGTTTTGCAGAAATGTAATGAATTAGTGTTAAGGACGCTATAAAAATATCCACGGCTGTGTGTAATGACAGCTGCTCTGGGACCATTGGAGAACCTTGCTGATGCAACACAGTGGAAGAAACTGCACTTTATTTACTGTATTTCTCATTGACAGGTCTAATGAGTGGTGAACAGGCACAAGTATCAATATGCAAACGACTTTTTTAGGGCATCTACATGAATTTATGGCAAACTGTGGGTGTGGAAAGGAGGCTCTTGAACATGTACCCAGCACCACAATGATTAAGATTTATAAAACAGAATCAGGTGTATAAATGGCTTCATAAATCTGGAAAGAAAGAGTGCCTATGTATATTTCCGCCTTTGTGCGTACATAGAGTTTTAGCTGGGAATCTACATTAAGGTTTTTTTGCATCTGGCTTCAGGACTTAAAGGTGCACCACATCTGTTAATATTTTCTCAATAAGAATGTCCAATAAAAAAAGTTTTAAAGATGCATGACCATGAGCACCGTGTGTTTGTGTCCCCTTATTTGATTCTTCCTATCAGTGTGTGCCAGCACCTCTGAGCATGAATAATGCCTGTGCGCGATGTTGACCTCACCTGCTGTATGCTGAATCCCAGTATGTCATTCATGTAGGTTGGCAGCAGGGTGAGGAGGGTGTAGAAGGTCCAGTTGTAGGAGAAGTGAGCCACCACGATGGCCAACAGCGGTCTGGAGGTCACTATGGCTCTCCAGGGGATGTTGCCTGCTGAGGTGGACAGCTGCGACACACAGGAAAAAGAAAATAGAGATTTTATTGTATAGTTTGAACTTAATTCCCTTACATGCCATGAAGGTGTTTTATTCTTTATGTCTCCTGCCAGGTCATCCTCCACCTCTCCTCTACTGCCTACAGTGGAGGTTTTATTTCTTGTGTTAGCTTTTCCTCCCTCTGCTGGACACAAAAATGAAAACATGAAAATGATGTTGTGCTCTTGTCTTATTTAAAACTCTACAGCTGACAAAAAAAGAAGTTGTAAAGACTCCCACAGCTCTTCTTCACACTGTCTTCAGTGTCATATAGGTGTCCACAGTCATGACTGTGTGAGTGTCACTTTCAAATGCACAGTCATGGCGAGCGTTGCGGCCAAACAGCTGAGAAGACAGATAAGAGAATTTGATGCTGCAATACACTGAGATTATGTAACTGTAGTATCTGATGACTGCACTGGACCGGAAATGCCTGCAAGCGCTCTGCAGCTACCCTCTTAACTACTGTCTTGATGTAGAGAAGAACAGTGCACTAGTCAAAATGGAAATTTGGGATCATATCTACTGAACCATTGTTTTTGAACAGCGGGAAAAAGATAATAATCACAACCCAGTTTTTTCTTTTGCTTTTCTGTCCATGCTTGGAGTGTAAATTATTTATTACACACTAACAAAATGTGGGTCCAAACAATCTATTTCCTGTTTTCTTGGCTCTTTAATGACTGTTTTAAACTGTATTTAAATGCTCTTTTTTATTGTGTTTTGTTTGAACTTTGTCTTGATGTTTTATGTAGAGCACTTTGAAGTGCCTTGTCACTGAATTGTGCTATATAAATTAACTTGCCTTGTGTTGCCGTAAAGTTAGTGCACTAAAGCATCTTTTTGGAGTTTCTGATGACTTTCTGTTTAAGAATGTTCAAGGTAGCAGACAAGTATAGATCTACCCTTACACACACGAGTTATACATGTATAAGGTGAGTAACTGATGCTAATCTCCACAGCTGAGTCATTGCAGAAGTGTAGCTCAATCATCTGGTTAACACATTTAGCTCTGTCAGCATTACTGCTGTTGTTAGCAGTATTTTAATCAGTTAACATCATGAGCTGCTAGCCTCCGGCTCAGCCACCTCCATGTTGAGAGCCATGTGCTGACAATCCTACCGCAGATTCTGAATCATAGATTCGCTCTGAGTGTCGCATACAACTTCTTTAATGTTTGAATCTACTGAGATCTGCAGACGGAGTTGATAAGCACCAGTAAATGTCCCAAATAGTTTGCACATTTGCTGATGAATGCTTATTTATTTTGTCCATGTTTTAAAGCATGAGTACATGTCAGTTTGAATCCTGCAGACTGGAGAGATGAGGGTTTTCGGTTTTCCTTATTTGAAACCAACTGATTCACACTGTACTTAAAAGGAATAGTTAACCCACAATACTCATAATCTTTCCCCAAACCTATAAACCCTATTTTTATTTTGTCATTTAGGACATACAGTGAAGTCTGGCTGGTTTCTGTCGTTACCTCGTTCTTCAGTGAGTTGGTGATGTAGAGTCTCTCCCGCTCTGATATCCGTGGGTGAGTGTTTGGACTGTCAAAGACGAGGAAGGCCCACAGGACGAACCACACCAGGCCGACAGCACCTGGCCACACAAACAAGCACTCATTATACTGTAGATCAACATTTATCCAGCATAAATCCTTCACCACAATAAAAAGGGCACTGGTCAGCAGCTGCATGGATCATGATGATGTTAGTGGAAAGAGCTGTGTTTTGTTGTCTGTTTTATTGCCTCTACTTTACTGTTATCCACTGAGAATAACAGGTGTGGTTGTCACTAACATTTAACATATGTCCAGTGATTGTAGGAGAGCAAGTCAATAACGTGGCACTACTGCAGCGGTTCCATCTGTGATACGTTTTCTTCTTCAACTTGCTGAATCATCATTTCCACGAACCAAAGAGGAACAAAGGAACAGACACTGGAAACAGCTTGTCTGACGCTTAAAAGCAGCACTGTGGTGTCTAAGTGTTTCAAGGAAAACAAATATCTGTGACTAATCAATGGAGGCGCTGCCTGAGGTCAGAGAAATGTGCTTCTATCAGCATGATCATCAGCGACTTCTTGCATCATGTGCACTTACCTGATCAGATGACATGATTCAGCTGACAGCTTCAAATGAAATCTTAAGACCTGTCTTTTCAAACTCTAATTCGTACTTTGTGAGTGTGTATTTGTAACTTATTACCTCCGCCATGGAGGTTATGTTTTCGCCAGCGTTAGTCTGTTTGTCTGTGAAAACTTCTGAATGGATTTTGATGAAATTTTCAAGAAGGGTTGATAATGGGACAAGGAACAGATGATAAAATTTTGGTGGTGATCGGTTGAAGCGAAGTGGATAAAATAATAAAATGGCGGGAAATCCGAGCTGCTTGGTGGAGGTCTGCGCTCTCCGAGTGCTCTAGTTTACTTTATCTTATTGTGTTTCATCTGCGTCTTCTCATGTTATGATGTAAAGCACTTCCTGTATGAACTGTGCTATACAAATTTAAAGTTATTATTATTATTATTATTATTATTATTATTATCTGCAGTGTAAATTCAATGAAGTATTTTTTTTAAATCACAGGGTTCCAAATGTTGCTGTGATGTGAAGTTTCCATAACTTATTCAGGACAGCACTTTCACAACCTGAAATCAAGTAAGAACTTTCCACCAGGTCAATCATAAGTAAACGTCCCTCACCCTCATAAGGCATATTTGCACAGGACTAGTGTCACCAGTGGACCTCATGTGATTTAGACATTATCCTCCATGTCTGTGGTTTATGTGGTGCATTTTAGCGGTGATGGGAAAAATTGATACAGCATAGTGTTGCGATATTTTTGTGCGGCAATATCGTATCGTCACACAGTGACTGATTATTTATTATATAAATTATTAATATTACAAATACAATTTAAACTTCAAGTAGCCTACTAAAGTAACATAATCAGTTTCTTTGTTAGTCCTCTCCATACATTTCACAGCACAAAAAAAAAAGACTGAAGCGAGACGAAGCAGACTGAAAACTCTCTGATTAGATAAAACAGATGTTGATAAAGTTTTCCTTCGGGGACATTATTTGTTGTTAAAAACAGGTCATAAATAGCAATATATGTTATCGCAATACTCAGCATATCATTTGAAATCGCAATAATATTGCATTGTGACTAAAGTATCACAACAATGTCATATCTTGGAGCCTCTGGTGATTCTCTCCCCTTGACATTATCCCCTGGATATGATGTCATGGCTCTGTGTAACATCATCATTATCATCATCATCATCATAATTTCATTAATCTCACCATCCCTCCCTCGTCTGATAGATCTGAGCTTGCTCTTTCTGTGAGGCTCCTGAAACTGCACCCAAAATGCTGTCACAACTTTCATTTATAATTTCCAACACATCCTCTATAGTTCTCGACCAGGACAGAGGCAGAAATAAGGTGCAGCGATGACAAAAAACAAAACACGACCCGGCAGATTCACACGGGACCATTACAACCACATGATTTGTGTCTGGCAAATATGGTGGGTGATGTGTACTGGAATTTTAACATGACAATTTACAGATGTAACAGATTTGCATGGAATACAAATAAAAGACGACTTCTACAATTATTAAAATTTGCTAGAGGTCCCCAGGTAACACTAGTCCTGTGTGAGGAGGGATATGTTCTCTGGGACTCACTCCCTATAGACATCAGAGACTCCTCCTAACTCTCCATCTTCAAGAAAACCCCCAAACACACCTTTTCAAAACTACCTACGACTTCTAAATTCAGTGTACTTCGCCTGCCCTTCCTGAGCTATTTACCTCCCTACGGATTTTTTTTTTTTTTTTATGTTGTTGCTCTCTGAAAAGCACCTTTGAGTATCCTGAAAAGCGCTATATAAATCCAATGTATTCTTATCTATTATCATTATTGTTCTGAAATCTATGCAAAAATGGTTATACTATGAAAACTGTGCATACAACATAATACTTACAGGCTACTGTGCTGAGTGAACAGGTGAAATGTGTTAAATGACTCAAATAAAACCGAAATATCAAAATAAAATGAGATATAATCAGGTTATAATTCGGCTGAGAGAAAGTTAACACTACCCCCACAGAGTAGCTGTTGCAGAACATCTAACTCCGCCCCTTCCCTCTGCTACTGACACCCCAGGTGTATTACCAAACACGTAGAAGACGTAGGTCCAATCCAGGTAGAAGCAGATTTCACCAGACAGAGGCAGAGAGATTACTGTCCCCAGCTGGGCTCCTGGAGGGGACGAGAAAAGACAAATAACTGTATCACACAGCTGTTTAAATGAACACAGTGTACATACTGAATGATGAATATACAGACAGAGTCAACATTAACAATCATGCGACAGAAGACACTGTGCAAGAGGAGGCTGAATCTCTTTAGGTACACATGGTTAATCTGAAACTGACACATCAGAGAAAGTTTCACACAGTGCCTAAAATAAGGAACGCAATTAGTGAATACTGTCACTGTTGGTTCATCTGTTTTTTTTTAAATGATTGATTAATTGTTCAGTAAATAAAGTGTCAGAACACTGTGAAAAATATCTTCTAATTGCTTTGTGTGGCGGTTCAAAAGCTGCAACCAGCAAATATTTGGCATTTTTGTTTGATAAATCACTTTAATCAAACTATTATCAAAATTGTCGTTGCATAATTTTCAGTAACTAACAGAGTAATTGTTCAAATATCAGCCTGGTCGCTAAGAGAAAAAGCTGGCATTCAATGTTTCTTCAAACCACGAATATTTTACATTTGCACGTTTCATATGTATATCAACATTTCTAAGTGAATATACGAGCTGACTTCGTCATCAAGAGGTGGAGCAGATGGTGAATGCCGTGTCACCTGGGTGAGACATCTGCCAAGCTGCAGACCACTGATCGAGACTGACAAACAATAAATCTGGATGTGTTTTAGGACACATTCACACTGGCGCCATTTGGTCCGCTATAAAAGAACCATGGTCCGCTTCCACAGATAGTTCGGTTTATTTCGATGTAGAAGGCAGTGCATTTTGGTAGAAGAAAAAGAAAGCCAACAGCGCAAACCGTGAGAAGCAGAGGTAAAAAAAAGAAAAAGAAACTATCACACCTTAACCACAATGTTGTTAAAACGAAGTGTTTCACCCTACCTCCTACAATATCATGTCAATGTAACATATCGGTGGTTTGCAGAAACTTACAATGTGGACATTTTTTCTGGCGATCTGGTTGCAAATAGCAGTGACAAACTTAAACGATTTAATCAAAGAAATATTCTGGTTATACACAGTTTTGTGCGAATAAAAACTTTGTCTCTGTGCTGACGTTGTGCCCCTTGTGTCTTTGTATCTTACCAATGTAGGAAATAGTGAGCAGTCGGCTCCTCTCCAATGGTGGGGCCCAGGCTGCCCACATAGTGTACATAGCAGGGAATGTCACTCCCTGAAGACAAACACAGTACAAATGAAACTCAAGAATAAACAATCATTCACTTATCTATCCATGCAAACCATCTCTGCATTAATTTGTCTGGCTGTCTCGTACTACAACTCCATTACGATCTTAGTATCGACACTTAAGTTAGTTGACTGTCGGCTGTAGTCTTTGCTGTGTGTTCATGTGCAACATCTCTGCCCGAGACATGGGCAGGTTACGCAGCGGGGGGGCCTTCATCGCTGCTAGTTCTCTGAAGTCGGTTTGTTGTGTCCGGGCCTTTAAACAACCTACCTCTCCGATCCCTTCCAGCACCCTGACGGCGATAAGGTAGCTTGCACCCAGGTCAGCAGCTGCAGGGGTGAGCAGCGTAAAAATGACAGTTCCCAGGATCCCGAGGCCCATCAGCCACTTGGGTCCATAGCGGCCGGCCAGGTAGCCCCCAGGGACCTGCGTCAGGATGTAGCCGTAGAAGAAGGAGCCCAGGATCCAGCCCTGTGTCTCAGAGTCCCAGTTGTACACACTGGCCTGTGAGGGGAGGGGTTGAGAGTTATGTAAGGGACTTAGCTCGATCAATTATAAAGCATTAAACTCCTTTTCCACCAAAATTAGTGCGTGTTGGCAGGTTTTTTTTAACACAATTAAACCCTCTAGAAATAGGCTATAGACTCTTTTCCCATTGCCAGTAGACCAGCAGCAGACGAGTATGGCTCTCTATGTGAGGTTTCTTTTTTAGTGTCTCATATTTGATGTCACTGACAGGCTGGAAAACAGGTTAGCGAACAGTAGAAAACAATATAGAGGACAGTTAAAACATTACGGTGTTCACTTCTTTTTTCATATCTCTTACTTATTCTGTCTTTCTTAAATTCAGTGCAGAATAATTTTGAACGATGTGAGTGCTGCTTGGGCGTTTTGTGGTGGTGCGTCATTGCACCTCGACAGATAAGGGGCTAATATTAGCATGTTCATCGGGGTGTTGTGTTTCCATCAAAGCTTATCAGATCTCTGCAGAGTCATTTGACCTGGGTGTGAATGACGACTGTAACCTTTTCCATTCATTTCACTGAAAAGCCAGGTGTTAGCGAGTGTTAGCGGATTTTGTTGTGCAGTGGAAAATGGGCTTTACTGAATAAAGACCGAATGCAGTGTTCCTTGTTGTTTGGCTGTACCTATGCTTACGTGTACATGTGCATGTGTTTGATGCTTTCTCTTTACATACAGTACAGGCCAAAAGTTTGGACACACCTTCTCATTCAATGCGTTTTCTTTATTTTCATGACTATTTACATTGTAGATTCTCACTGAAGGCATCAAAACTATGAATGAACACATGTGGAGTTATGTACTTAACAAAAAAAGGTAAAATAACTGAAAACATGTTTTATATTCTAGTTTCTTCAAAATAGCCACCCTATGCTCTGATTACTGCTTTGCACACTCTTGGCATTATCTCCATGAGCTTCAAGAGGTAGTCACCTGAAATGGTTTCCACTTCACAGGTGTGCCTTATCAGGGTTAATTAGTGGAATTTCTTGCTTTATCAATGGGGTTAAGATTGACAAAGGGTACAAGACTTTCTACATCGAAGACAAATGTCTGAATATCAGATGTCTGCTCTGGCCTCCTGATTCACATAATCCTGACATGTTTCTGAAGACAAATATGGAAAAACATGGCTGCAATAGTAACCAGTGTTTTCCAAAGGCCTTTTCAAGCTGGTCAACAAGAGTCTGTCTGTCTGAAACAGGTGTGATCACCTGGGCTCTTAAGGCATCAAATCATTTGAATACAGTGAGTAAAATTACACACTGAAAGCCTAAATATTTGTGAAAATGATTAACTGACTGAGTGAATTTTCAGCTGTGGTAACTGGCACGTATACTCACTGCTTATAGTTCGAGCAGGTTAAATTATTTTAAGTCTTTCTAGGCAGGAAATGTAGCTAACCAGCTGTGATGCTACTTGTGAAGAGGAACTAAACCCATTGAGGAAATGTGCTTATACGGTATTGAACCACCTCAGCATGCATGGAACAGTTCAACCAGTTTTTTATCTTTCACCTTAATCAGCTGCAGTCACGTTCTCACTCACCGTACGGTTGTGTTTGGGCCGTGCAGGGTCGGTATGACCAGGACACACTGAGCTGTGGTTGGCGCTGGATTGGTGGGTGTTGTTGACCATGTCCACCATGGCCACACTGAGGTTCACCCGCAAGGAGTAGACCACGAAGAAGCCAAAAGAGGAGAGCAGTGCCAGGCCATAGCGTGATGAACAGCAAGCTGGGGCTACAGGGTGACAGGGAGACAGATGCAATGTTAATGGGACCTTGTTGTTCAGCAGCTCCGCGTGAGTGCAGTGCCTTTTTTCTGCTTTTACTTGTTCACTCACTGAATGAGTTTAATTTCTGTTGGGCTGCAGCTACAAATCCATTCATTAAGCGATTAGTTGTCAACTTTTAAATTAATTGCCAGCTAACTTAGTAAGTGATTCATCGGTGTGAGTAATTTTTTAGGAAAAGAAAGTTAAAATTCTCTGATTCCGGCTCCTTAATGGTGAATATTTTCTGGGGTTTTTTACTCCTCTGTGACATTCATTCATTCATTCATTCATTTTCAGTAACCGCTTATCCTGTCGGGGGTCACTAGAAGCCTGGAGCCTATCGAGAGGTGAAGTGAGAGGTGAGGTACACCCTGGACAGGTCACCAGACTATCACAGGGCTGATACACAACCATTCACACTCACATTCACACCTACGGACAATTTAGAGTCACCAGTTAACCTGCATGTCTTTGGACTGTGGGAGGAAGCTGGAGTACCCATGCTGACACAGGTAAAACATGCAAACTGCACACAGAAGGGCTCCTTCACCCCGGGTTTGATCCAGGAACCCTTTTGCTGTGAGGCAACAATGCTAACCACTGCGCCATCGTGCCTAATAATCGATTAATTGTCAACTCTTAACTTAAATGGGCTCAAAATGATTCATCAGTTTGAGTAATTTTTGGGATAAGAAAGTCAAAATTCTCTGATTCCAGCTCCTTAATGATGAATATTTTCTGTTTCTTTACTCCTCTATGACAGTAAACTGAAAATCTTTGGGTTGTGGACAGCACAAGACATTTGAGGATGTCTTCTTGGGCTTTAGGGAAACACTGATAAACATTTTCCACCATTGTCTGACATTTTATAGACCAAACAACTGATAGTTTAATCAAGAAAATAACTGACAGATGAATCAACAATGAAAATAATCCTAAATTGCAGCCCTCGTCTTGTCCTATTTAGTTTCATAACTAAACCTTGACATATGATAAGTGTCTAGAGTTTGCATAAGGTGCAATAACCTGGAGTTATGACTGTCATGTTAATCATTGCTACTACATTTCATGTGGAAAACTGGAAAGCACCCAACTCTCTCAATAAAAGACAATGGCACATCAAGCTTGAGTATCTTTACTTGGCAGGGTTGCCATGTTTACACAGAAAACATAATGTCTTTAAACAAGACAAAATTGCCCTGCTGTATCCTCAGTGCAGAGTAAGTTACACAATCATACACAGTTTCTCAGAGCTCCAACTTTCATATCCAGACTTATCATCACTTTAAGCTAGCACGATTTCAGGTATGAAAACATGACATGACTCATAGCGCAGGTACACAGCAGCTCTGTCTTATGATATGAGCTCATGGCAGATGTCTCTGAACTCGTGACTCAGGTTTATTAAGATGTCAGCATGAAGACAAAGGCACAGGATGGGTGTGAAGCTATTAACAGCCTTTATATTCAGATTAACACAGGATAGCAGAAGCGTGCACCCTGCAACAAAACCTTACTGCAAATTAGTTAGCTGATAGTTGTGGTAGATGCTAACAGATTTATGATGTCAGCTGATGCACAGAAACACCTGCACACTTCACAGTAACGCACCTGAGCTAATATCAGCAATGTGAGAGAAGCTACTAGCTGACTTAATGTTTAATTTTATGTTTACATTTGGTCAGAGTGATGTATATTGTCTCTGAGAAAGGTTTTATACGCTTCAGTCGTGTTGTATGGTGTTTAACTAATGTCTCTTGGCTGAGTAAACAAAGTGCAAAAAGGCAAACTAGTTAAATAAAGGAAGCTAAAAAGTTAATTTTGCTTTCCAGTTTTTATCCCGACCAAACACAGAAAACACCGCGCGACTAGGAGACATATGTTACCCGAAATGAACCTCGCTTACAGGCAGCGTTTTTGTTAGCCACCGCTAGCTTAGTTAGCCGGATAGATTATTTGTTTCACCTTTCTGGGCTTTGTCGTCGTGTCCTCGGTGAAGCAGCGGTGTATCGTCCCCCTCCGTGTCCGACCCGTACCGCTCCATGTTTCAGTCCACGTCAAACTGTCTACTGCATCACAGACTAAGCCTGAAAACAACAACAAAAGCAGCAGGAAGCTAACTCCAGTCAGCTGAGCGCTACTCTGCACCGCACAAGCTAACCCGCGTCACGTGACGACAGGCACCGGACCGGAAGCAGGAAGTAAATTGGATTTCTTTTTCCCGCGTTTTGTCTACAGGTGAAAAAAAACAACGTATCAAAAATTGTATCAAAAATAATAAATAAAAATAAATGAAAGAAAGAAATTAAAAAAAATAATAATTCGTCAACATACTAAAATATATTAATTTGTTGCCATGGAAAACATAATATTTACATTTGTATTCATAACGTTGATATTAAAATTAAATCCATGAAACATTAGCATTATAACTTAGTGATATTATTGTAGGCTTTTAACTAACTTCTGAGTTTTACAGTAGCCTATAAAGTCGTGGCGAGACAATTAACTAGTCACTTATACCGTTACGATAAACACGTAACTGCACAAAATGCATAAAATTATGTTATGTGTAAACGTACGTGTTTTTTAAGCTTTTATTTTTGTTTTAGCTCGGTCATATTTCCGGGATCGAGCGGCGATTAACCACCTTTCGGTTGTGACTTCCGGCATGGATTGGATGTATGGCGGCGCCTTGTCGGCCATCTTGACTGCAGCAAGGTACTCTTGATGGAATTAGTAGTATTACCATGGAATTAGTAGTATTACCATATACCTTGGAAACATCTTAGAAATCATACTAATTTTTTTCCCATCAAATATATAATAAAATAACATTAAATATGTGGTATTAACTACAGTGAATATTCATCATTTTTCAAATTTGATAAAAATTGTACATTTACCTTGACATTGATCTTAGCTTCACTACCATACCTTAAAAAGTCAATTCAATTGTTTGGTCGAGCATCTCTTTAAAAATATTTTACCATTGTTAGACTTTTATTTTTTGTATGAAGTTACATAAGTCCATTCAGTAAGACCTCTGAAACTATAACACGTCCAAAATAAGCCTGCCTTCGAAAATCCCACCACACAGAGTCGTCATGTCTGGAGTGACTTTGTTTTTGTTATTAACTTCCTGCTTGAGGTGAACCGAAAAGTCATTTTTAAATAATATACCTAAACCAAATGGTAGAGATAGCTCGATCAGGTTGAGTTGAGTTTAGCAAAATTTTAATTATATAGTGACTCAAAATGCACTCTATCAAGCAATCAAGCAGAATGTTAAAGGGATAAGATAAGGTGGCTCCTGAATTTAAGATGAGATGAGATGAGATAAGACATCACAAGACAAGACAATATGAGATGAGATGAGATAACATAACATAAAATGAGATTAGATGAGATTGGATGAGATAAGATAAGATAACATGAGATAAGATAGGACAAGACAAGAAAAGATGAGATGAGATTGGATGAGATAAGACAAGACATCACAAGACAAGAAAAGGAGACAAGATAAGATAAGCCTTTATTGATTCACAGAGTGAAAATTCAACTGTTGCAGTAGCACAAGCGCATCACAAGCAAAAGTACAGATGAATAGAGAAAGTTAAAAAAGTGAGTAAGACAGAAATTACGGTAAGTGAAGTGGTGTCAGCGAGTATGTAAACAGCAAATACCAGAATAATATGTAATGTGATACTTAGTGTTTGTCTGTATTTGTAGCCTATAGAAATATAGTACAAATAAAATCAAACAGTAAGCCATGTAATATATGCGGCAAATGTAGTCATATAGTTTAATATAATATATAGTTGGCCAGAGTACAGCAATATAACATAGAATATCAAATATAATATGGTTTAGTACATACATACTTACATATGCAACTCTATGATCTTGCTATTGTGTAGTGAATTGCATTATTTGGGGGATAATATTTCATCCACCTTTAGAGGAAAAAAAATGTTGCAAGACAGGAAATAGGTCTGACCTTTCTACCATCGTGATCCTCATTGTTCCTGGTTCCTAATCATATTAGACTCAGAACAAGAACTAAGACATGCGCTTGTTTATTATCACTGTGTGACAGAGGTTTTCTTTCTGTGCTGCAACCCGTGTGGTAGGAAAACAAATGTAAGTTTTTATAGCTCTTTTTCCTTTATCTGAAGCACCCTCCAGTGAGTCAGGGCTTCCTCATGCTTACTGGTCCCATACTGAGAGGTTCATGTGTACAGGGTGTTTAGTTATTTAAGAACGACTACGTGCTGCCACAGTGTTGATTGAAAATGACGTGCATAGTTACATATCCTAGTACGTAAAAGACTTGTGCAACTTTGTGGCACAGTTACATGACTTTCAAAGAAAATTGACTTCCAGGTCGTGATGAGGAGATCGTCATTTTCTCGGAAGGCCATTTCAGTGGGTGAGTAAGACAGGTTTTGTTTTTTGTCCAGGGACAAAACGGGCAGTAGCCGACATTAGCTTGCCTTGTTCACGCTCACATGTAACCACAGAGTCAGATGATGGGAATGATGTAACCCTCAAATCACAGGTTTGTTGTTGAAGTGAGGAGCAGCTCAGCTGTTTGTCTTCGGGCTCTTATCGTCCACACCACAGACAGAGGGACAGAGGAAACAAAGACAGGCACGTGCTGTAGATATGAAGACAGACAGGAGCAGACAGACAGGCTTTCAGCACAGTGAGGTACTGACCTGGACGGAGACACAGGCTTCTATTGGCCATGGGGCATTGATGATCAGGCTAACATCTGCATACCCACGTGGACGACATCTGTTTGTCCGAGTCAAACTGTTGAGGACTTTAGGGTTAAAGAATTGCATAAAACAACTCGAGTTAAATTGCCACAAACTTTATTTAAATCTTTCCGAAAGTCTCTTGACATGCTAGTTGAGTAGAAACTCTTCATAGAGTCGCCAGGTTCAAGGCCAGCAGACATCCGGAATATTTTTATATGAACACTGGGCCAGATGACTCTGTGTGATGTGAAAGGGTTCACTTGTAGTGATAAACCCACAGGGATATAATCACTCTGAAATTTCTCTCAGGTCTTCGGAACTTGACACCATCTTTCAGCTTATTGTTTTCATTTTACGAACCACAAAAGCCTTACTATTTTGGTTTGCTCCCACTGCACACGTCCATGTTGTTTCCAGCAACAGCAGCATGTAGCTGTTTCAAGCAAAAACTTTGATAGACTCACAGTATGCTACCTGCTCAGCACCAAATGATAGACACCATTAGCAACCTGATAAAGAATAGCGAATTTAGCTGCTAAAGGGATTATTTTTTTAATTTTCAATTTTATATACTTTATTAATCCCCTAGAGAGAAATTCAGTGTTTTCACTCTGTTGTCATATACACACACACACACAAGCACAAACAGGACCTTTTGCATGTCAGAGTGAGGGGGCTGCCCATGGACACCAAGTGGTTGGGGAGTTCGGTGCCTTGCTCGAGGGCACCTCGGCAGTGCCCAGGAGGTGAAATGGCATCTCTCCAGCTACCAGTCCACACTCCATATTTTGGTCCAGGCGGGGACTTGAACCTCGGACTCTGGTTTCCAAGCCAAGTCCCTATGGACTGAACTATACTGCCACCGGAGAGCAAAACAGAGCTTAAACTCAAGTAGGACTTAAAGAGTAACTAAACCCTAAAACCATTTTTTTCAGCTGATAATTATTGTTTCTGGTTGTATAGTAGTGTTATTAACTGATCCTGCTCAAAATCTTGACAGTTTAGTGCAAACTGTTGAAAATCTACATTTTATTTTAAAAATGTGCTATGGAGTGCCCTCTACAGCTTGAAACCTGGTTACTGCATTTGAATTTACATTACATTGGAGGCGAATGACTCTTTTTTGGGGCGAATGACGTCACTAACCGTCCACGCTAAAGCACGCCCTCCTCCCTTTACTCCTCCTCCCCTTACTATAAAACCATTCTGTCTGCAGTTATCAAACTGATAGCGAGTAGGTTGGATCAGAGCAGAGAGAGTAGTAGAGCAGAGAGAATAGCTAGTAATTTGTTGAATTGTATTGTTAGCATAGTGTATTTTAGTGTAGGTTTACAGTTAGTAGTGTGTTTATAGTATTTAGGTTAGTTGGTCAAGGAGAGGCGCGGAAGCTCGGGAGTATATGTGCAGGGCGGCAAGGGAGGGAGGGGTGGATGGATGCGGTGGGCTGCTGCGCAGTTGGCCCAGGCTCCCAGAGAGGGAGAAATAGAACCAAGTAGGATAAAATAAGTCAAAGTGTGGAGAAGGGGACCGGGGAAGCCCTCTCTCCTCTCCCCACTGCGAGGGACAATCTTCACTCCGCCCCCTTCCTCAGCCGCTCGTAGCATATGCTCATAGCATATGTTGATATGCTATGAATGAAATGTACAAATGTAATATATCCATGGTTTGCAGGAACGTACAAGGCCAGCGCTTTATTGTGGCGGCTGGGCTGCATGAACACCCCAGCTACCGTGACATTACCCATTGGTTTGAGGACTCCTGTTTTGAAGTCTTACGTTTGACATTTTGGCTGTCACCATCTTGGTTTTCTCGAGTCAGAGGTGACCATACTTGGATGAGGGGGTAGAGCTGTGGAGGAACGAGGGGTGGATCTCAATCATAGACTGTAGCGATGCTTCGCCGACAGCCAGTCACTTAATTATGCATAACTTTAAGCCTTAATAACATTTAAACAGGTGAGTTATATTCAACGTTACCTCCAAACAGTAGTCATGAATATTGAAATTAGCTACAGAGACAAACGCAGTTTTTGTACCAGACTGTGAACATGTTTATATCTGCTGTAAATGTGGGGCATTTAAACATGGGGGTCTATGGGGATCGACTGGCTTCTGGAGCCAGCCTCAAGTGGCCATTAGCGGAACTGCAGTTTATGGTACTTACGCACTGGGTTTATTTTTCAGCCTTTTGTGTTTCCACTTGGTCAACACAACACCACACTGATGTTGAATGTGGAAATAGGGAACTGTTTGCTAACATGTTCACCACACTAACGTCATAAAACAATAATTGTTGTGTGCACAGCTTGTTATAATGCCCCAAAGTGCCCAAGAAACACTCACTGATGATGTTTGGTAGCGGTAGCTCTCTCTGTATGTGACTTTACACGTGTACAAACATGTCACAGCTTGAACAAGTCAAATAAATTAATCTAGTTAAAGAAACATCCATGTGTCCTAGTGACACATCCACCGACACATACTGTCACATCCATTTACTTATTTGACACTGAAACTACAAACAGGCTTTGAAACTTCATTGAAACTGGCCGACTGTGAAATCACCCACTGCAGAGGAGTGCAATCAGCTAGTTCACTCGTTCATACTGCAATAACTGTATTTTCCATTTCAAGTTTACTCTGATCATTGCTGCTGTGTAAACCATACTTATGAAGAACCAGTCGTGCCTCCAGTTAGCAACAGTATGTGGCTGTTACATGTCTGTCTTTCTCCTCCTGATCGTTCCTTTCTGTCCCTCTACTCTCTGAAGACAAGGGCCTTTTTGTTCAAAAGGGAAATCATAGGACTCACATGCTTTGGAAGAGAGAAAATGAGTGATCACAGCAGAGGATAGGGTTATTCAGAGGAGAAGAGCAAGTCAGAGGAGCGGACTGAAGTCATCTTGAGCTGGATAAGGACTTCAGAACTGGACAGCTGCGAACTAGATTGGACCGGACCTGACAGGATACCTTAATATGGATAATGAAAAAGATGAAACAGAGGATCAGACAGGAGATGTGCCAGAAGGTAAAACAAATGTCAAAAAACATGAGCTGCAACTTTTAATCAGATGGAGGAACAGTTTCTGGTTTGTACTGTAACTCAGTTAATTATGTCTCTCAGTAATCAGTGAATTGATAAGTTTATAAAATGTCAGCATCACAAATTCCAAGATCCCAAAGTGACATCTTCAACTGATTGATTGCAATGATATAAAACAGAGAAAGAGCAAAAAATATTCGACTTTCACATTTGATTGTTGCATCTGCTCTGACAGATTGATACAAACCAGTCATAAAGATTTTCCTTGAAGAAAGCTCAAGCTTTTGTTTAACGTAAGGTACCAAAGAGTTGTCTTGACTGAGAACATATCTACTGTATATCTGCAGTGATCTCATGTCCAATGTTCAGTTTTTTTCTTGAATGGCTGTGAATGATTTGAAATGCAACAGGTTTCGCCCAAGAAAGCTTCATTGGTTTAATGATGCCACCAGGCTATCCGTCATGACTGAGAACTTAAAATCCTGAGGTAGCACACAAAAATGTCATAACTGAATTTCAAAATTGTATCATGCTGTTGAAGTATATAGGCTAGTTGAAAACTATAGCCCCTTCTACACTGCCCGTTCAAGGCGGGAATATCACGCCATTATGCCACCTTGTGGTGTCGTATATAAGGCGCAATCGCAAAATGCGCGGGACAGAGTGCTCCCACCTGTAAGCTGCCATGAGAGGTACCAACAGCGCTGACACTGTAGATGTGTTAACAGGACAGCCAGCAGGACGAGACCGAGGGCAGGATGGGTGTGATGTGTATTATGTGTGTGACCCATGGTGGGAGATTTAAAAGTAGCCGTTAGCAGTTAGTGGTTAACTCAAAGAAGAAGAACAGTGGCTGTAAATGTCTGCCAACTGGGAAAACAATAAAATTCAGGAGCTCATAAGGAGCTGATATTAACAACAACACATCACCCGATGTTTAGTTTTTTTCATAAACACAACATTCACCTGCATTTTTGAAAAATTAAGAATCCCTTAATTTTTCTTTTTTATGTGGGACATTTAATCTCATCAGTTTTCTTTGGTGGATAAAAAAAGTCCCAAAAATATCTCTGACATTTCTGTACTGCAATTACTTGCTACTTATCATCCAACATAGGCCTATACGCTGATACAGATATATCTGTAATGATCTAATATCCACCAATCATATTGACCCGGCTGATTTGTCTGTCTAGCTCAGGGGTCGACAACTTTAACCATTAAGAGAGCCATTACTTGCCAAAAAGAGAAATAAAAAGCCTGTTAAGTCTAAATTAACCCATCAGCATTGCAAAGAGGTCTTAATGAGCATTCATTAATATAATGTAGGACAAGGTGGCCACTCTGCAGTGGGCTATTTGTAATTATTAAGTACTTTAGCTTTGCAGTGTTGGTGGTAAAAGTAAATGGATCTGTCCACACACTATGAATCCTCTATTTTACCCCAAGACTTTACCTTTTTTGGATTTTGAATCCAAAGCTAGCCTTGCTAAAGAGACGCCCAGGCTAACCACCGCTGCTGAAGTTCATCAAAATTTAGAGGAAAAGGCAGGCCATATGGGGGCGTCGGTGACTTAATGGGTAGAGCAGGCGCCCCATGTACAAGGCTGTTGCCGCAGCGGCCCGGGTTTGACTCCAGCCTGTGGCCCTTTGCTGCATGTCATCCCCTCTCTCTCTCCCTCTGCCACACCTGCTGTCCTGTCCATTAAAGGCATAATGCTCCAAAAAATATCTTAAAAAAAAAAAAAAAAGGCAGGCTGAGACGTATGATGCACATTTTAGTTGATGAAATGTTATAAAGTGTTTTAATTTGATATATAAGCTACACATGTTTACAGTTGTAGACTAGAATGCAGTAATCACTTTAGGCCTACAACAATGACTGAATGTTAAAAAATAAGCGTTTTTCATTTCCATATAATTTTACGTCAGAGCCACAGGGATCCAACTGGGAGGGACTAAAGAGCCACATGCGGCTCCAGAGGTGCAGACTGCCAACCCTGATCTGGCTCAATAGGAAATAATTATAGTCTGTAATTAAACTTTGAACCTTATTGTTCCAGGAGAAACACCACAACCAGTATATTTAAAGGGCTAATCAGCATTTATAAATGCAAAAGAGTGCCCGAACCCTTCACACAATAGCATTTACTGGATTCCATGTAGGCTACATGTGCCTTACCATTGTATAATGACATACTATTAGTGGTGATGTTGTTGTTTAATTGATTTAAATAAATTATAAGAACTGTGAGGAGCATTGTGTGTTTTCCTGTCTGTACTCCAATCACAGAACTACATCCTCTTGGTTTACCCATGGTAATGATATAACCACTCTTGTCTTTTAGCTTGAGGTCACTCTGGGACAGTATAATTTAACGTTGACATCTTGACACCAACTTTTTCTGAATTGTCTCAACTGAGGCCGACAGCACAAAGGGAAGCTGTCAGAGGAAATGTCCATGTTGTAGGACCGTTGGATACTGTTCAGTCCTTCTTCTGATCCATCACAGTGGAGAAATATTACGCAGTACAGATGTGATGCATTGTGCCTACAGGCCTGATCAATTATGCATGATAATACATGTAAAGTACGTATTTCAGATGACCCTGAGCAATGTTGACAGCAGCGTTGATCTCTGACATTCTCACAACAAACAGGAGCTTTGTGCTTTTATACAGACAGTTAATTGTCCCAGACTGTGCTGCAGTTAAAAGAAACAAAACATCATAAATATCAGCTCCTCGTGCAGCACTTTTCTCCAGCAGCCAGAAATCAGTGATTTCATCAGGAGGCACTTCCCAGAGCTGCTCCACTTGCAATGAATAGAAGACTTGGAGACTTATGGTTGCCACAAGTCATAGGGCGATCGACATGTAAGGGGTGAAGGGACGCTGAAACGATGCCCGTTGGATGAATTTCTCTCCTCAGGACTGGCACATGTGGCACTTTCACATGACTGCTGAAGCACTCTGAAACCTTACTGTTCTGACCTCAACGTCTGTGGCATAAAATCAGTCTCGCAGACCAGACTTATTATTCTGCTTTGATAAAAACATGACATCACTTGAGGCCGTAACTGTAATCTGTTAGGTGGTAGGACAGGTGGTATATAATACTGTACGTCAATGTTTTGGATAGATTTAAATATCTTTTGTTCATGTGTTATGTTATGATTGAAAAGGCAGTTCAGTGCAGATTAAATTGTGTCTAATTTATATGACTCATACTGTTTGTGGTTGAATTTAAGGTATATACACCTACCTACACATTTATTCCTGAGAGTTAAAAAGCACATGTACTTTGCAGTTTAAAGGCCCAGTGTATAGGATTTAGGGGGATTCATTGGCAGAAAGGGAATCTAATATTTCTAATCATGTTTTCATTGGCGTATTACCACCTGAAACTAAGAATCGTTGTGTTTTCGTTGCCTTAGAATGAACTGTTTATATCTACATACAGAGCAGGTAGGATATACAGTATAGCTGGATACAGCGTTGGAACTGGGGCCCCTGTTCATTCCTATGATAGTTGCTCAGTGGGGCATGAAGCCAAGACTTATGTGGTATGAAATTATCTGGATCTTTTGCATTGTGGGGCCCCTAGAGCAAGCACACTAGAGACTTAGGGCATCCAAACGACTAACTTCTGGTGTAGTCCTTCACTAACTTGATTCATTCATTCATTTTCCATAACTGCTTATCCTGTTAGGGGTCACGGGGGGGCTGGAGCCTATCCCAGCTGACACTGGGCGAGAGGCAGGGTACACTCTGGACAGGTCACCAGACTATCACAGGGCTGACACATAGAGATAGACAACCATTCACACTCACATTCACACCTACGGCAATTTAGAGTCTTTGGACTGTGGGAGGAAGCTGGAGTACCTGGAGCCCCACCGTGGGTTCAAACCAGGAACCCTCTTGCTGTGAGGCAACAATGCCAACCACTGCACCACCATGCCGCCCTCCTTCGCCAACTTGAATGGGGATAAAAAAGGATTTAATCGGCCAGCTCTTCTAGACTTTTAATGTTACCAAATGGCTTAAATCCCTATAGCATAACTAGTCATTTTGCGGGGGCTGTGACGCACAAAAAAGTGTATCCACTAATTTATAGATGTGTCTTTCCCAGTTTAAGTCTATGGAAAGTCTTTTCATCCATGTGCTAATTAAATTTTGGGTAGCATCGATAATTCTGGAGTCAGATAAGTCCTTATAACATCTCTGTTGTGGTTTCTGTTCTGAGTTTAAGATTTTGAATTCTGTCAAGATTTTAAGAAACAGATATTAAGATTTTCTTGTGACAACAGTAAAGTTCATTGTTCACAGTGGAAGTTTCCACCTCTGATGCCAGTCAAGCCAGCGTAATGTGAAATTACATCTTCTCCATTTTTCTGTTTAATTAACACATCATTAGCCAAGCTTTGAACAAGTCAAACTGTTGCTGTGCTGGCTGCTAACTGAGTTTTTTGTTTTTTCTTTTAGATACAGAAGAAAATGTGGCAGAGGAGACTGACCTAGAGATTGTTCAGGTAATCAAGAGCTCTACGTGTAGGTTGACGTTATAAGAACAAGCACCAATAACTGTCATTATTTTATAAGCAAACTCTGATAAACCTTGTGAAGGTGACAAACTTACGACTCCCTTTGATTAGAGGCTGGAGGCTCTTCTGTTGTCATTAAAACTTTCCCTCCAACTGTCAGGAGCAGAGGTCTAAACCTTTCTACAGTGCTGGCTGCTCTAACTAAACTAAAGGAGAGAGCACATCAGGTCAGTCCTAGCTGCTCTGCACTGACTTCCTGTTACATTTACAATTGATTTCAAGCTCCTCCTCCATGGTTACAAAACCCTATATGGGCTATTTGCCTCCAAGAACACTGCCATCAGCTGCTGTTGGTTTATTGGATTTCCAGAAACAGCCAGAAGAAGATCAGAGATGCAGCCTTTGTCAATTATGCCCAAAAGCTATGGAACACATTACCCACAGATATCAGGGAAGCCGGCTAAAAACTTATCCATTCACTTTAGCCTTTAACTAGCTCTGACTTTCCTTTCCTACAGGTCTTAAACTCTTTCTATTTACGCTTCAAGCTGCTGCAACTCTTTTAAAAAACCTGATTTATGATTTATAGTTTTACCATTCTATGATTTCATTAATCAGGTCTGTTTTATGTTCATACATAAAACTATTTTCATGAGAAGCTCTCAGTGCTTATACTGCCCTTATTGTAAAGCTCTAAATATAGTTTATTAGCCAGTAGAATAACATTTACTTTGCAATTTTTTCAGTTTTGACCATATGACGTGACCTTTGTGCACTTGACCTCTTGTAAATCAGTGTAGTAAACTTGGGCCTTTAAGCCTGGAGGTTAACTTTACTAACTGCCATAAAATGCTGCTATGAAAAAGCTACCATAACTAACAAAAGCTGCAAGAAATTAAATACTACTGTTCTCAAATGGAGTCCTGAGTGAGACCACTATGATTCTCACATTATATCCTCATGAACAATGAGGTTTATGGGGAATTCATACCGTCGTGGCTCTTTAGATCTGCAACCCCCCCAAGTGTAAGGCAGCACAGTAGCCCTGTCATATGCTGATAGCATCAAAAAGGAAGGAAAGCAGGAGGCAAACAAGACAGATGCTCTATTCAGTCTGCTGCCTGATGCCTTTCACATGACTGAGAGCGAGCAACAGAGAGATGCAAAGACGGGACGAGAGAGAGCTGCTTCCACCCGTGTTATGTTCTCATTCCCAAGAGTTGATTCAGTTATCCCTGCTGAATAAATTCAATCAGCTATTAATGAAAAAATGCAGAGAAAAAGGGAGGTGGATAAAGAGTCGACTGCTAAAAGAATATCAGTGAGAAGAGATGAGAAATGGCATTTGTTAAAAAAAGCAGGACTGTGTATGATGAAGGGATGAGCTGTTTACGGAAATGGCCTCTAATCTAAAAGAAGTCTGAGAAAACCCGAGTTAAGATGCACCAAAACCAAAATAAAAAACGAAAACCCCATAAAGATCCCACAGAGGGATCCTTACAGAGGAATTTAACACATTGATAGATTAAATGTGAGGATTTATAGCCGTAAAACAACTAAACAAATGAACAAAATCATGCAGAACTTGAAAGAGGTCACGCAAATATTTCGACAACTCAAGAAACAGCAGCAAAATCACCAAAGAACTGTATTAGATCATGATCATTGGTGCAAAGTTTCGACTTTTTCAAATTTGATCCTTTTGTTAGTTATCATGAGTTATACGCTTTATAAATATTTCAACTTTATAAACATTATGAGTTTGTTGTTCGCTCACACATATTGTTTTTTGTCCTTGTCATACATATCGAGCCGAGTCTTACTCTGAAGTCGTCAAAACCCGGAGCTTGGGCAGTGATTTGCAGCGTCAGAAACCAATGAATGATACGCGGCCAGTTGCCGTTATAGTTTAATGGCAATCGGTGTTGTCAGGGGGAAACGTGGCAGGCCAAGGACAAAAGTTAAGGCAACGAAAGTCCGACTGGGGCGGGCAGGACAGGTAGTGGATGGGTCCAACAAACCCAGGACTTTCACCTGAGAGAGCAATGTGCTTTTGTTGTTGAAGGAAAAACAAAAGTCCATTTGCGTTGTTGTACAGACAGAAGTATATTTTGAAAGAAGACAATGCATGTAACAGGCAGAACCTGACACGGCGTCCAAGAACGTCAACAACCAACACCTCCAGGGTACCTTGGACGTCATATCTGGACGTGGAAAGTCCATGACCAAATGTCAACTGCACAGAGCCGTAATCCAGTGCAATACATCAAATTTGAATCCTTTAAATTATTCTTCCTCTTTTCATTTGAAGCAATCAACACCCCAAAACAGGCCACTGACAACATTACATATTCCTCTGCTTCTTGTGACGCAGCTGCAGGGCCTGGTGACAGAGCTGCGCGAGGGGCTTCATGCTGCTTTGACGGAGCTGTGCGAGCTGCGCCAGAGGGACAACAGCCTGGAGGAGAAGCTCCAGGCACATCAGACTGATGTGGATGATAGGATAATGGGCCTCAAGAACTCGCTCAACACTTTCAAGGTGCTGGAGATGCTACACAGTGAAAACACACACATACACATAGAGTCTATTTTTGGTGAGGTGCAGAGGCCACTGTAATATAATTTAGAGCATCTGACTTGAACCGTAAACTAATTTCAGTGATTAGGCAGAGGGCAGCTCCTTCAGATGACTTACTTCAGACATACTCACAGACATGTAGCTTCCTCTGTGCAGCTCATGTTGTAACATCTGTGTGAGTTTACTGTTTTGGGTTTATTACATTATCTACGCAGACACCAACACATCACATGCATTAGTTGTATTCTGGGCGTGTGGTATATCACGGTGTAAAATACAACCCAGACACTGTCAGTCTTACCAGTTCACATGCAGCGACACTAATGCAGTTCCTTGGTATAATCTGCTTTCAGGAGGAGCTGAACGTGGTGTTGTTCCACATAAAGGATGTGTCCAGCAGACAGAGGGAGGTGCAGAAGAAGATTGAACTGCTGCAGTCAGAGAACACCAAAGATCTCATATCTGTTCCACACAGGTAGGCTGCAGATACACACACAAATGTTTCATCCAAAAAAATAGTTACCTCTAGCATGCCTGTTTATGCCAATAAAGTGCCGATGAGCTTTACTGTGTTGTATAACTTGGTAAATAAAGTTTTTAACTTATGTTACTTCTCCTGCTGCTGATTTATCCCAAAGCAGAAAGGGCTCCAAGGCAGATTTGCTGTCAGCATCAGGGGATGAACACATCTGTATGCCCAGCCAGGCAGACCTCAGTGTCATTCAGCACTTCTTTTCCAGTCTGCCCAACAGCGGGTCACCACAGCGGAGCAACACATCGACACAGAGTGAGTCTATGTGCAACTGTCAGTCATGTCTAACCACTGAGCTAGAAGGAAGTGAGGAAAATGAGATGACAGACCGATAAGAGCCAATTAGTCACATCTTTGTGTGTGTGTGTGTGTGTGTGTGTTGCAGCCTCTACCTCTGAGCAGGAGGCTCAGCAGCAGCAGAGAGGGTGTCCATCCAAATCTCCAGTGTGGGGAGAGAGGAAGAGCAGCAGAGACGACACAGAGGCAGCCAACAGCTCCACTGAAAACAGTAAGAAATAAAAACACGTGTTAATGCAACCAGTGATAATACTACTACTCACAGTTTGCTCACTAATCTACACAGACAATACTCACCCATTCATTTTGGGAAAGTGTCCTTTTCACTGTCTTGCAAATAGTTCGATCGTTCGTTCCAGGAAGTCACTACACCCAGTCAAGAAATAGTGACTGTAAAAGCACATTGTGTTATTTTCATACTTTGGTTTTATACCGATTTAACACACAAGATATGATGTGTTATTTAGTGAGTTTTAAGCCCAACTCAGACCAAAGATTCGCAACAAGACAAAACCATTTTAGAACGTTGCAGTGATATGAACTGGCTGTCTGAGCTTGAGTAAAGCCGGCTGATGGTGTCACCTGCAACTCAGCTGGTCACATTGCCGTAGGCTGGTTTTAGAACATAAAGCTCGTCACCTTGAGTCAAAGTGGCCACAGACGGTGTGTTTCCTTTCTGCTGCAGGTGCTCCGTCCCCGCTGAGCCCTCTGTTGCACCCTCACGGTGTGCCAGTGTCAGACAGTACTGCTCGCTCTATGTGCTTACAGTCCATCTGAAGCTCATTTTGTTTCTGTTTTTCGCTGTTTCATCACTAGGCTACTACAAATGCAGCTGTAGCCAGTATCACACTATCACTATCCTCATTCATATTTTAAGAAGCTACAAATTATATTCAGCCACAAAGTGAACCTGAAAAGCTGCAAATCAGAACACAAGTACAGAGAGTTGTTGCATGGAGATGATACACCGTTTCATCTAGTTGCATTGGTGTGATACGGCACGTTTTCAGAATGTTTTCGAGAATCTTAGAGGTACTAATAGGTGGATTTGGTTACATTGGGATAGAGCCAGGCTAGCTGTGTCCCTCTGTTTCTAGTCTTCATGCTAAGCTAAGCAAAGCTAACTGTCTCCTGGCTCCAGTTTGACGCTGAACACACACATGAAACTTGTGTCGATCTTTTCATCTAAGGGAATACGTATATTTTCCCAAAATGTCAAACTTCTCCTTTGATTTGAACAGATGACTGCACCAGTGGCAAAAAAATCAGATGACATAATCCCAAGCCCATATCACAAAACCACTGGATGTCAGTCTGAGAAACAAGAAGAATAAATAAACTACAGATGACTTTTATGTGACCCAATATAAATTAGATTTACACTGTGTTTGTATGTGTGTGTGTGTGTGTGTGCAGATAAGAGACAGAGAGTGGCTCTGGAGCTGCTGGAGTCAGAGAGAGTTTATGTGTCACACCTGTCTCTGTTACTGAAGGCCAATATCTCCTTTAATGGATCAGAAGCTCTCACCTCTAAGGACAAACGGTAAACCTGCGGACACACAAAGACAGCTGAGTTCAGGTTGATAAAAGGGGTCAACATATGAAAGTCTTACACGCACATCAACAACACACCTTAAAAGATAATATCAACATTTCATTTCAGCATGTACATTTAATAAGATACACACACAACCTTTGGAAACGCAGAATGACACAGATATCTCCAGCCTTATCTGATGTAGAAAAGACCTCTAAACCATGAAATTCAATAAATGTCACAGTCATTTCTATCTTTGTCTCTGACAAATATCCTCATAAACACACACAGATTAACACTCAGATTTATTCCGGGAGCAGCTACTGATCTAATTTCAGAGTTTACAGTGCGGGATGACAGGAAATAAACTAACCAAATAAAAGCAGGCTACAAACTCCAGTGAGACAGTGGTTAATGTGATCACTGCGTCAGCGTCAGCACACGTGTTCCCTATAACCAAAAGCACCAATGAAAAGGTGCAAATGCTGAACTAGTTGTTGATGATTGCATTTGTTTTAATTTGATTTACCTGCTGCCAAATGTCTGACACATAAGATGGCACAATAACTGTCAGAAAGTTTAGTTCATTACATGACAGTACAACCATGAAGGAAAACACTAGTCGGTGGTGGAGGTTTCTGTGAAGTGCTGTAAAGTTTAATTGATTTAACACACCCAAAACACACGTTAAACACCCATTAAACACACATTAAACATGCCTTAATAGAGACAGTTTCAAACACAAGTACACAAATCAGCTTCACTATAACTCACAGCATTCACAGACAAACACTTGTCTTTATCTGGACACATTTTCCCCACAAATACAACCTGCTAAAATTATTAGCACAAGCCTATGGCATTTTACACTGTATAAATTAGCCTAGCAGCTAGCAGACTTTTCCTCTTCTCATATGAAGCCAGGGACAACAGCAACATTTAACAAAGGTAACATTTCAAAATTCGACTCCATTACAACTCACAAGGTTCACTGACAAAACAACTGTCAACACTAAACACGTTTTCCAAACAAATACAACATGCTAATGTTATTAGCACAAGCCTATGGCATTTTACATTGTATAAATTAGCCTAGCGGAGATTTCCCCTGCTCATATGAAGCCAGGATGAATCACACACAAGACTTATAATGCTATTTTTGTGGAGGCTTTTTTGTCTTCACAATTTATTGTTTCTTATCTGTGAAATAAAACTAAATAAAAGCACCCAGATCTTTCAGAGCATGTTTCATTCTCATTTTAAAATCTTATGCCATGTCTGGTTTTATACAACAAAGAGAATTTTCTCTCCTCTTCGTTCTTTCTCGCTGTCTTTAGTCCATTTCCGAGCACTCTGAGGTTTCTGATCCAGCAGCACCTTGAGCTCCTCCATACTCTCCAGGAACGTGTGCTCAAGTGCCAGTGGCAAGGCATCATGGGAGACGTGTTCATGAGACTCACCAGCAAAGAGGTAAACCACAAACACAGAATCTGAACACATAAAGTACTCTGTATAAACTACCACTGGCTTCCTCAAACAATATTTGGCTCTTATTTTTTGGTTGTTAAGTATCCACACTGTTCTATTGCCACATAATATTGGAGGCATTTCACCAGAAGATGTTGGTGAAGATTCTCATGACATCATAACACACTGACGCAGAAGCTTGTTCACCTTAAGGACAAAACACTCAAACAAAGCAGAGCAATGTTGTATATGTAGTTAAGTGCAGCCAGGAATGTACAGACTTATACACTGGTGAAACAAACCAGTTACTCCACAAGCACATGGAGAGCCAGCTCCTCAGGTCAAGACGCCACTTACATCTAAAGGAGAAGGCACACTCCTTCGAGGACAGCAATGTGCACATTTTGCCCAGAGAAGGAAGATGGTTTGAAGGAGGCGTGAAAGAAGCCACCTATGTCAAATTTGAACAAACATAGTTAAACAGAGGAGGTGGCCTACGACACCACTTACTGTATCACCCACCTACAGTGCAGTCTTAGGATCCCTCCCCACACGGCTTAACACCCATTCACACCTGGACCTATCAAACCCGAATGACACATAAGATGGCGGAGTGGGCCAACGCTTCACATGTGATTTCGATGACTCTAAGGTTCACACCCACACTGAGGTGAAAGCTTGTGACTCCGCACCAGTCTATTGCCCTGTTTCCACTGAGAAGTACGGTACAGTTCGGTTCAGTACGCTTTTTTTCTGTTTCCACTGTGAAGTTTCAGTTTAAGTTTATTTAATTTATTAATCCCCCTGAGGAGAAATTCAATGTTTTCACTCTTGCTTGTCAATTACACACAGGTCTGAAAGACACACACATGCCCACCCACGAAAAGTTGTGGATGGTACCAATGGGACTGTTCCGTGCCATCCCCCATACTGTAGCTATGTTTCCATCCAAAAGTGATTCGAATCATTGAGAAATACACATTAAAATAAATACAAATCCTGTATGTTTCCATTAAATGTACGGACTTTGGTGAAAACTACGAACTCACGCGAGTTTTCCACAGAACCGTAAATAAAAGAAGTCTCGCATTCTTCTTCTTCTGCGTTTTCTGGCAGTTGGCAACCAGCTTGTAAATGCATTACCGCCTTCCCGACCCAGAGTGTGGATATCACCATGGAGAGAGGTGCGCTACGTCAGACTTAATTCGAACGTAACTGTTTCCATCCCCCGTTTTGCGAATTGTCATTTTTTCCGAATCAACCAAAACCCGGCTAAAGCGAGCGTATTTTAGTTTGTGCGAATCAGGGGATTTTAATTCGAATTTTGGCGTTTCCATCATAATTTTCCGATGCGATACTTCTAGATGCATCTAAACAGGCTGATGGAAACATGGCTAGTGAGTGCTGGACGGAGCAGTGAGTGACAACAATCCCGCCCACATAAAAGAGCGGACCAAGGGTCTAGGTACCCTTTCTGAAGGGTTACTCTTGGTTCCAAAGGTACCATACCGAAAGTCTTCGGTGGACACAGGGCTTATTCAAACTGAAGAAGCCTCTTGGGTGAGAGGTGAAACGTCTTCAAGAAACTCAAGCAAGTCCAGTTGCCTACAATGTAGCACTTAAGATATCACCAGATTATTTTTCTCCTGACAATTTTGTGGATGTAGATATATCTATACACCATGTTCTGGCTTGTAAAGTAAAAACCTCAAAAGTCTTGACACCTGTCCCACCTGCAGGCAATGAACATTTACGTTTTCTATTATAGCGAGGGGTTATTCCATTTTACCTAGAAAGCTGCTTTGTCTTGAATAAGGAACTCAGCCTGATCTGTTTGTAACCACTCAGTGTCTGCATTTGTAATAGAGTATTCCACTTGTTTGCACTTCGTCGCTCCATTTTGTCATATTTTGACCGCTGTGGACAAAATGTTTCAAGGAATCTTTTGGTATAATTCAATTAAATCCAGCACCACAACTACCACCACAAACCACAGCCTTCAAAGTGACCACAGAGCTGAATGAGCTCTTTGTTGACGCTGGCACAGTTACAACCAGAACCAAAATCTGAAAATCTCCAGAATGTAGGCAAGGGCGAGGGTTTTTGTTTTTTACACTTGAGTGGACACATATGAAACAGAAGGGAAATGTCTTAATTTCTTCAAATAAAGTCCTCTGATACTTTCATGTTTTAACAAGGGGACAAATGCCATACTCTAAAAATTGCACCCCTGTGAAATCCATGCCTATGAATGTAGGATATATCTGGTATTTCTGTGGATATTTGAATAACCATATAATAGCCCTCAAAAGATTGGGAGCCCCCAGTTTACTCGCTTGTTAATCAAAAACTTGCCATTCACAGCACACAGTGCTGTTCCAGACTTTTTAATGGGGGGGGGGGTCAAAGGTTTGGTCTTGTGACTGCCCATTCATAATGAATCTGAATCACTTTGGCAGCCGTGACGGACATGAAATGAAATGTCAAATTCCAGCAGAGCCATGTTGAGAGCTGGAAAACAGATGTAGTACAAAGACAACAGTGGTTCTTGTGATCACTGTACAAAATTACTGATGGCAAAATGATACTAGTCTCAGACGCAACCCCCTGCAGGTTTGCTATTGTCACTGAATGGTGATGCCTATGTGAGGATTTTAATATTTTAAAAGGGTGAATTAGGACTTCAGTTTGCCACTATAATGTTAGTAGTGTGAAAAACAAAATGCTCATGTGCAGATTTAAAGTATTTAAACAAACTTCAATGAGAGTTAAAAACAAGAAGTGTTTTGTAATATTAGGAAGGTGCTAATGGCAACCAGAACCCAGCTGACAGCCAAAAAATTAGATCCAACACACTGAAGCTAATGAGTCTATTCTATTAACGCCAATGTGTGGCTGATTGGCTCGGAGTAAATGGGGGGAAATTAGGTAATTGGAAGGAACACCTTCCTATTTAGAAAAAGTAAAGGCAGGGTTACAATGCATTATGGGTCCTAGCTTGCAAACTCAGAGCTTGAGGAAGGAAAGAAATAAAAAGAATGAAAGAAATCCTCCAACTACAAGCAGAACGCCAACACAAGTGGACTGAGTTCACACCAGAGAGAACGATCCATGTGGTGCAAAAGTTTATTTTTATTTGACATTTTTTTCCTTCCTTAATCCTATATTTAAGTTAATATATTTGACATTCATACAATATCAGTTATATAATATGTATTACCAACCCAGTCTCACTCTGAAGCCGTCAAAATCCGGTGTAAGGCACTGAGTTGCAGCGTCAGACACAGATGAAAAAAGCCCTCCTTTAATGTCAGCATGATACATGGCCAGTTGCCGTTGGGATTTATACTTGTGCGTCAGCTCCATGTGGAACCTACGCCGTAGCTTACACACATGGCCAACGCCAATGTGAGCATTTATACTTGTGCTTTGGTTTATACTGCTTATACTGGACAGGAGTGGTGGATGGGTCCAACAAACACGGACTTTCACCTGGGAGAGCGGTGTTCGGGTTTCGTAAGATTCTAAAGCCAAACCTTGTTCTTTTTTCCTGAACCTAACCGCGTGCTTTTGTTGTTGAATGAAAAAAAAAACGTCAATTTGCAGTGTTGTACCAACGTAGTGAGTTAATTTTGAAAGAGACTGTATGTACACTATAATTTCCTGTGAAAACAGAAGTGTATTTTGAAAGAAGACAATGTGTGTAACAGGCAGAACTTGACATGGCGTCCCGGAACGTCAACAACCAACACACCCGGGGTACCTTGCATGACGTATGTTGACATGGAAAGTCCATGACCAAACGTTGATATGTAACAAGGTCGGAGTGAGAATGTGTTGGTGGTACACAGTTCATCAAATGTCTAACGAAGTGACAAGAAGCTGCTATCCTGTTTGAAATATTTAATTTTTGCCAAAATTTACCTTCTCAGCTTAAACTTTATCGACCTTTAGCTCCACCTGCAAATATTTGTGAAGGCCACAGATCTGACACTGACGATAGCTTATCAAAGTTTAGATTTTGTAAAAATATGGCATCATACTTTCATTGCACTTTTGTAAGTTTTTAAAATGTTTTTTTACTCAAAAATATTTTCATAGGCATTTTATTTGTGTAGTGTGTTGTATGCCCTGTATGTATAATGTGAATTATAGGGAGGCCTGAAAATTATAGATTGTGCTGGTGGGGTTTCTGAAAACATCTCACCTCAACAAACAAAGAGCGTCATGAAATAAATTAGTGAATTGCTTTAAGTTAGTAAAGAAAATGCTAGAAATGCTTAAAGGCAGACAATGCAGGGATCGTCAGCACACAGTATTTCCAGGGAAAGAGAGAGAAAGAGATTGTTTTGTAAGAAAGTCCTGCATAGTGTACCTTTAATCTAAGTTTATATTAACCTTCTTTATGTTCGTCAAACTCTTTCTGACAGTGAAGGGAGGACAGGAAGTGGACATGTGTGTAGATGGTGCATGAACAAACTCAGACAGCATCTCTCTCTTCCTCCCCACAGAGTGACTTCTTGAACTTCTACGTGTCGTACCTGAAGGAGCTTCCAGACTGTCTGTCAGTCGTCACCATGCTCGCCTCCAGCTCCGTGAAATCTTCTGCCTTCCTGGAGGTAACACAAACAGAGAGATCAGGACAAGAAGTGACATGACAGGGAGGACATGTTATTGTATAGCACGAGAGAGTGTGACAGGGCAGACAGGACAGGATGTGATGATGAGTGAAAGGGATGAAAAGACAGAGAAGGACATTTATTGTGACTAACACCAGAGAACACCAGCATTCCTGTGATTCTGAGACATATGTTTAAGTAGCTGGTGACTTACTGTAGTTGCCGCTTTAGCTGGTGATCCAAAAACTAAATTTTAAGCCCTGTTTGTGTACAGTAGCTACAGATACAGAAGAAAGTCACTGACTGGTCGACCTGTGCTTCCCTTTTTGCTCCGACTGGCCGCACGTTGCTTCTATCAGAGTGAAATAATGGGTGACGAATCCAGACCCTCGCTCCACACTCTGCTCCTCCAGCCGGTTCAGAGGATCCCTGAGTACCTGCTGCTGCTACAGGTTAGATTGACACACTTTACAATGCCACACACTGTCAATTCAAACTCAGTCTTCATACAGGACATTTCATTTTTCATGTCATACATACAGCAATAATGCTTAAAGTTGCACTCTCTGGTTCCTCTTGGCCGTTTCAAAGCACGGTTGCAGAATTTTGTGCACAATCTTCTATACGCCGATGTCACGTGTGTCTTAGCTGGTCTTTGTGATCACGTATAGTTGCCCTTTTTTGCGTTTTTATGGTTCACTTCTAGTTTATATAAACATACTTTTTGGCTTGTATTTGTAGTACTGTCCCTCACACAAGATTAAAGACGAAAGGTGATAGAGCCTTTAAGGCTGTTGCACTGAAATGGTGGAATGCACTACCTCATGAGCTGAGAGTGGCTTCTTCCATGGACATTTTTAAAAAGCAGTTAAAAACACATCTGTTTAGGCATGCGTTCCATTAATTGTCCATTGTATCATCTCTGTATTTTGCTGCACTTTACTTTTTATTTGTTTTTGTGTATTTTTGCATTGTTTCTGTTATTGTATTTTTTGTATTTTATCTTGTGAAGCACTTTGTGAGTCCTCTCTGCGAGAAATGCTATATAAATAAAATTTACTTACTTACTTACTTACTTACTAGTAATCTCATTTTGTGTTTTAAATTGCTTGTTTTAGAGCTTTATTTTTTTATTCTGTATTTTGTTGTTTTGTGTGTTGCTGCCTGTCTCGGCCAGGACGCTCTTGAAAAGGAGATTTCAAGAGGTTTTCCTGGTTAAATAAATAAATTTAACTAAAAAATAAAAGAAATACTAACGGGCGCGGATTCACAACAGCTGCAACCACATATACATATGCATCCATGAGTTGCCCCTTTTTTCCCCAGTTGCCATAAACAGTTAATCAGCTGTCTTTTGGCTCATGATCAATCTTTGCACAAAATCTTGGGCAAGTCTATAAATCCATTTGGAAGCTACACACCTTTTTGTGACAGGCCACTATATCACTATAGCAAATTTCAGCCTCCTCAGGCAAAAGCTGTAGCCTCCAGTGGTTGGGTAAATTCTTGTGGACTGACCAACCATCTGACAAAGTGAGCTATAAAGCTGCTGGTTGCTGATAGAATTTGAGAAGATGCATAAAGAAAGAAACAGAGTGAAGACAGAAAAATATGTTTGATATCTCAACCCAATCGCCAGCATAAAAGTTGGCATTGTACGTTTCTGCAAACCACCGATCTGTAACATTTTACATTATGTTGTAGCAGATATGTTGAAACTTTTCATTTAGTTATGTTTAGGCACAAAAACCAGTCGGTTGCGGTCAGAAAAAGATCATGTTTTGCTTAAAATACCCACACAATCACCGCTGGAAATGCTGTGATGTGTTGCTAATGAACAACTGTGTTTGTTGTTTGTTGGTCTTGAACAGTGGTCTGCAGCTTGGCAGCCATCTTGTCAAGATCTCACACTATCCCCGCCACCTCTACAGTCAGTTTATATACATGTTATCAGAACTATGGCACGTCAGAAACAACATGATACATCTACAACATACAAATGTAACATATCCATGGTACAATGCCAACATTTTCCTCTGGTGACTGTAATGAGTCTGTAGACAGCATCTGCTCAAAGACTTGTGAACTTATATAATTTTAATATCCGTGTCTGCGTAGGGGCTTCTGAGGCAGACAGACGCAGAGCACCCGGACTACTACCTGCTGCTGGTGTGCATCCAGCAGTTCAGGTCCTTCACGGCTCAGTACCACCACCTCCTCCAGCACAACCAGGAGCTTCTGATGCACAACCGCAAGGAGGTGAAGAGGTCAGGATTACCACTCTGCAAAACGTAACGTTACATGCATGCTTCAGAGGTTTAACGAGACATATTCTCACTGTGTTCTACTGTATGCTGCAGGTCGACCATGAAACAGCTGTTAAAGACAATGGAAGGTGGGATTCAAGCGAACAACATCGGCTCACCGTACCCGTGTAACAGTGCCATGTTGTGAGTATTCTACATTCGTAACCAGCATGTCTCTTATTTGTTGCTAACCAGGTAGCACACCGTGGGTTTATCAGAGCTGTTGATTTGAATTATCTTCCCCTCACAGAGAGCATGCCAACCAGGTGAAGCGGAGCAAGCAGCGTCTCCTGGAGCAAATCCAGTCGCATCGGTTCCAGGACTGGGATCGGGAAAAGGATCATGACCCTCACTGTTATGACGCAGAGTGGCCCGCCCACGTCCCGTTCTTCAACCATGAGCTGAACCACAAACCATCAGGTCTGTGCTCACAGAAGCTTCTGATTACTGTAACAGATGACCCCCTGTGGTCTCTGTTTGATTATACATTATACTCTGGGCATTGACAGGAATGGTGTGAGTTTTAATAGGCTGATCTTGGGAGGCGTCAGTATGCATAAAATGAAGTGCCTGTCAGATTGTCGAACAGTGTCTGAAAACAATATCTGAAAAATCAAGTGCAAGACTGTCTGAAAGTGTGCATTGTTTTCCCTATTTGTAAGATTCATTGTGTTTTGACCCTCTCTATGACAGCATGTTCTTTGTTCAGCATTTCCTGACTATGAATAAGTACCTCATATAATAGTTCAAAAGATCCAAACTATCCCTTTAAATGCTTTTGTGGTTGTTGCCCCATTGGTTAACCAGTCAACCAATCTTTGGCCTTCAGGTCTTGGCAGTATCCCAGAGACTGAGGGATCTGAGAGGTCCATGTCATACCAGCATCATCTGCCCTCCAGACCTGCAGACTTCCGTCAGGTTCAACCGGGGTCTGCTCTAGCAGATGCTCTCGGAGAGTTCCTTCTCCCCCCAGACCCCCCAGGGATGGAGAGCCTCTATGAAGAGGACAGAGGCTCCATTCATGATGTCTCCATGTTCGATCGCTGCTCCAGTGCTTCTTCAGATTCCTCCATCGACATCGCCTTTGTGAAGTGCCCCAAAGCGCCATCAGCGTCTCATCACGCTATGGCAGCCAATGTGCCTACAACTCGTGATGTCTTCGGCAATGGAGGCAGCCATGGGAATGGTTACAGCAAACTGCCCAACCGAGGGTGCGTATCTCCCGATGAAGCTGTGATGATGCGCCGCAATCAGCATCGCCCCCTTCAGGCCAGCCAGCGTAAGAGCAAGGTGAGCTTGTGTGTGCTTTAAGTTCAGACAAAGATTGTCAAATAATTGTGTAAAAATTAATGTATATGTCTTGTCTTCTGTCCAGTCACTGAACGGCCTGCAGATGGACAACACAGTGAGTAGTGTGGATAGTGGTCCTCTGTCAGACCACCTCCAAAGATTGGGACTGGGCAGCCATGCAAAGCTGGAGCGTCAGGGCAGTAAGGGCAGCAAAGGGTGCTCCACCCCGTCCCATAAGGTCCACAGCCCCCTGGGGAACAGAGGGGACATCGAAAAACAGGGCGATGATCTTCATGGGCTGCTCAGCATTGTGGGTTTCAGCAAATATGTCAACGAATCAATATATTTTTACCTGAAAGCTGTTTGTACCAATCAATGACTGGTCAATGCAAGGACATTTAAAATCGAGCAACACCCTCGATCCTTTTCTTAACTGTACATATGGCAGTCACTGTCTTTAGGAGACAGAAACACTATGAATGGTACCAAGTGTCATCAAACCTAATTGTGTTCAACCCCACCAGGACTCCGGGTTCCAGTCGTGGGGCGACGAGCCAAAGTGGAGGGCGGGGACAGAGGAGAATAACCACACCCCCTTCAGCGAGAGGGGCAGGAAGCAGGACAAAGGAGGCTTCAGAAGCTCGTTCAAGAAACTCTTCAAGAAGAAGTAAGTTTTGAAACTTTTTGGAAGTTATACGGACGTATGGATGAACGACTGATGATATACAGCATTGGTAAAGATTGGGAGTCATTTTCTGGGTACATGTCCAAACAATTCGGCCAATTAGCAACCAGTAGTGGCTAAAGCATAGGGTTAGTCACTACAGTAAGACTGGAAATATGAACATGAATGGCTTGATACTGTATCTGCTTTGAGAGCAAATGAATGCTGTCAAGAATTTCTTGAAGATAGAAAAAAGATGGAAGAACATGGACACTCTGACTTGGAACAGTGAACTTTACCCCGTGCTGTTTCTTTCTAACAGGAGCACTGATGAGAAGAAGGAGAGGGGAGGCGAGAAAACACCAGACAACCAAAACAACGGAGAACACGAGACACCGGGGAAAAATCCCAAACTGACACATCTGGAGTTAAACCGTGGCACAGCTGTATGAACACCACTCTGTCACACAGATTGAGGGTACATAAAAACTGAAGAAGTACAACATGAGGTTGTCTTTTTTAGAACTGCTGTACAGGTATAAGCTATTTAGCTAAGCAACTTTTCATCTCATCATTTCCAACTATGGATGTGATTTATATTTAAAAGACAAAAGTTCTGCCCCTGGCCTTCACACTGAAGGAAAGCACTTGACATGGCTGCGCTGCTGTGGACGCCATTTATAACAAAACAGCACTTATGGTTGAAATTTGGCTGAGTACTCCCACCAAAATGACACAGGAAGATAAGGCAGCAATGTGGCCTAGATTAGGCTGCATTAGTTTGGAGTCATTTTAGAATTAAATGTGACTATGCAGTCAAAGACCAGCTGAACTTTTTGTAAATGATGTGCTTACAAACGTGACTGCTAGAGAGCGTAGTTTGACACAGTCCATGCCCATGCCGTAAATAGCTCTGCTCTACCTCCAGTTTCTTCACACTTTTCTGATAACACTCTTTTCTTTTTCTTTTTTGTCAAGGTGTTTTATTTGCACCCAACTTTCAAATCAGTGCAGACCTAATTTAGAAACTCTTTTTAAGTGTTAAAAGTATATTATTTATATTATATTGACCGTAACCGCGATATTTGAAAATTACGTTTTGATATCATGTAAATAATTCTGTTCCTTTTTGCTCTCGCTTGGTTTCCCTCCCCCAATGCCATCTGGTTGCCTTTTTTTTTATCTTTGCAATATGTTCACAAATTGCTCTTTTCGTGCAGTTTTTGACGGTGAGGCCTCGTGTTCACCAAAGTGTTTTTCCCAGCTGAAAATGCCAGGTGTTCCTCCAGAGACGCCCATCTTAGTGCATCGTTTTTTCAGCTGAGATGCTTTGGTAGTGTCTGGTTGTTAGGATACAGAATACTTGCGGAAGTAAAAATGTTGGCACACAGTAGAGTAGTGGTTCCCAACCGGTGGCTCACGGTCCAACAGAGGGTTGAGTGACTCGAGCACATGTCAAGCTTGTAAAAATCACACCTTACTTTGAAGTACTGTGAATTTCTGACACAGAGCTTTTATTTTGAAGTGCCGTTTCCTGCTGTAGAGTGAGTGAATAACTGACAGCTTCTTAACAGAGACAGCAAACTAGCTCGACAACATGTATGATGCTGAATGTGTTAAACTGTGTGGACCTTGAACTGATGATTAAGGAGAGATCTGGACCCTGTGGATGGACCAGTTGGGAACCACTGCGGTGGAGTACTTGCTCTGGAGGAAGGGAAGGCTGAAGCACGTAGGGAGAGAAGATAGACACCCCCCTCAGTCAATATGGGTTCATGGGAGGAAACACATATTAATATATATACAGTATATTAACAGATTTCTCATCCACTTTTTTTGTTGTTCAGCTCTTGTACATGTAAAATGTGGCATTTGTCCCGCCCCTCCTCCACTGTGACTGGACAGCTGGGTAAAAAGTAACAGTGACGAGCGCAGAGTTTTACCCAAAATCCAACATTTTTCAACTCTCGGCGCTCAGAAAAAAAAATAGATAAAAAAAATAGGCCTGCATATAAAAAATAAGCAGGTCTCAGAAAAAATAATTCTTCAGTGGACACGCTCGTCACGGTTTCAGACTCGTAATTTGAGTGTACCAAAATTAATTTGCCAAAAAAGTGACAGAACACACAAAAAACAAAGTTGAAGATATATTTGACCAATAGCACATTTTTTAAATACATTTTTCTATAGATTTCACGATAACATCTATTGTGAAATCTGTTGGGCGCGATAATGGTGTAGTGAGAATCTGGTTCAATACTGTTCCCTCTTTGTTTTGCAACATGGGTGCTGTTCCTAATTATTCAGCAACTATTTCACCACTTCATCAGACTCTGACACTCATCTGTACAGGCTTCACTTCAGTTCATCTTTCTACCAGTCTGCTTAATGTGCTAAACCATAATCAGAAATTATCATATTGTGCATATACTCAGGAGAACAAACATTAAGATGATGTTATTTTGTGCATTTTGTTTAAAAAACAAAATATTAAATGTCTCTGTGACAGTTATGTCTATGCAGTGAAGAGTTTTCTAAGAGATGAATGTGACAATCAGGAGACATTAAGAATGTTCAATAAAGGTGCACGTTAAAGATTCATTATGTTGCTCAGCTGGTTGTTTTTCTTTGGATCACTGGGTTATTAAAACATGACATGACGTCTCTTTTCCTATGCTGGAGCCCCTCTGAGAATCACTGGTCATATAACTAGAGTTTTAAAATGGACTTGAGTTGTTATAAATAGGTTATCATTCTAGCTATCAACAGATAGATTGTTTTAAAGTTCAAGTCTTTTATCAGCAACACTAACTGTGATTCTATTGACAAGTTTATTGAAACCTTAACTCACAAAACATTTACATATTCTTTAACAATATATTGTTACTCACATTTAACAGGCTGCAGATTCCTCAGTCCTTATTAGAACGTCTGCCTCCTGCAGGCCAGAACCTGTTAGCTCAAAGAAAAGAAACATAATCGTGTCCCACAATGCCTCAGTGAATATTAAATACACAAACAGTAAAACACTTCAGCTTATTGTTGTTCAGCTTTTGAACTAGTCCCCTCTCTTAACATCTATGAAGTGGCCACAACATTAAGCTCTTTCATTGAACATCAGACAAGGGAGCTTACAGTCTGTTCAGAGGAACAGTCACTTCTTCAGGGCACTGGTTCTCAAACCGAGGGTCCAGTTTTCCAGTTTGTCCCAGATGTAAGATAAGAGATAAGACAATCCTTTATTCTTCCCACAGCGGGGACATTTGCAACATTACAGCAGAAGGACAGAGTGCAAACAGGAAGCATCAGTAGGAAAAAAAACACAAAGCAATATAGAAGTATGCATCGGTAAAAAGAAAAACACAGGTCAGTGTATTAAGTAAACTGTACAAAACATGAGCAATGATGTGATTCACTTTCTCGAGCAGCAGCGTTCTGAATCAGCTGCAGCTATCCAATTGATTTTTTAGAGACACCTGTAAAGATATTGTTACAGTAGTGAAGTCTGCTGGAGATAAGTGCATGGACAACTTTTTACAAATCCTGCTGACACATAAGTCCTTTCATCCTTGATATGTTATTAAGGTGATAGTAGGCTGACTTTGTGGCTATCAAAATCCAGGTTTGAGTCCATGACTACACCAAGACCTCGGGCTTGACATTCACCATCTTAGATTTCCTGTTAGCATGCTAACACATGATATAAATACAAAGCACAGCTCAGTATGGTTGTTGAGTTTCACCTCCTGACCAACACAACTATCTTAAAAAAAAGAAAAAAAAAAACCCTAACAACTAAGGCCACAATGGACAGCTTAACTTAGTTTTAAGGAGTCACATGTGAGAAGGTTTTGAGCTACAGTGCTGGTCAAACAATTAGAATACTAGCAGAAGAAGAAGAAGAAGAAGAAGAAGAAGAAGGAGGAAGAGAAGAAGAAGAAGAAGGAGAAGAAGAAGAAGGAGAAGAAGAAGGAGAGGAAGAAGAAGAAGAAGAAGAAGAAGAAGGAGAAGAAGAAGGAGAAGAAGTAGTAGTAGTAGTAGTAGTAGAAGAGGATGATAATGAAAACAGAAGTAGTAGTGGAAGAATAAGAAGTTGTAGAAGAAAAAGTACAGGTAGAAGAAGTAGTAGTAGAAGAATAATTAGTTGTAGAAGAAAAAGTAGAAGGAGAAGTAGTAGAAGAAGAAGAATGAATAGAAGTAGTAGAAGAAGACGAAGAAGTAGTAGTAGAAGAATAAGTAGCCTAATGGTGGTAGTAGCAGAAGAAGAAGTGGTAGAAGAAGAAGAAGTGGTAGAAGAGCGAGAAGCAGTAGAAGAAGAAGTGTTAGTAGAAAAAAATGAACTAGTAGAAGAAGAAGTAGTGGTGGTGGTCATAGACATATATACATAGACGCCGCATTGACTGCCGCTGCCTATCAGAGCCGACGTCCTCGCCGGCCGCCATCTTGGATGGGTCTCGCTTCGCCTCCACAGTGCATTCACTTCTATTGAGGAAGGAGCTGTATGCACAAGTAAAATAGAATAACTCGCTGAATTTTTAACTGATTTTCACGCGGTTTGGTTTGTTACAAACGGCACACATGTAGTTATGATACAGGATGCTTTCGTACATTAAAAATGCGGGATTTCATGCTTTAATACTTTCTGCAGATACCAACAGCATGTTATTTAGGTCACAACACAGTTATTTTTTTCACCTCAACCCCAGAGTGGGATATATATATATATATCATAGACTGTATAAAATAATATATATATATATAATATAATATATATATATATATATATATATATATATATATATATATATATATATATATATATACAGTATTTATATACTGTATAAACACAATATACACAATACAAAACATAGTATAGCATATTATGTATAGCGCACCTTTGTGCACATATTCACTTTTCCACCAGCTGTGCTACAAATATCCATCCTTCTCATCCTTCTGTATCTTTTTTCAAATTATCTTGACCACAGTCCCATTTTCATAGTTATAATACCAATACCAAAATTAATTTCAGTGTTTATGTAAATATTGAAAATGTTTTTTTTTTACTACTTTTGAGGGATCACAGCAGTCAGTGTAATAAGAATAAGAAGAACTTTATTAATCCCCAAAGGAAATTTCAAAGAAGTCTGTAAGATCATCTATTTAACAAAGAATTATTAAGTCTGATGGCTGTGGGTATAAAAGAGAGTGAGTGTGTGTGAGAAATAAACTCAATCAACAATCAAGCTTTTTCTTTATTAAAATATATTAATAAATTTATTAATATGCTATATTATTAATATGCTATACTATGTTTTGTATTGTATATATTGTGTTTATACAGTATATACAGTATAGCCTATATATATATGTGTGTGTGTGTGTGTGTGTGTATCTATATCTATCTATCTATCTATCTATATAGTATATATATAGTACGATGGATATATATATATATATATATATATATATATATATATATATATATATATATATATATGTATATATGTATATACATATATATATATACATACAGAAGAAGAAGTGGTAGAAGAGGAAGAAGTGGTAGAAGAGGAAGAAGTAGTGGTAGTAGAAGAAGAAGTGGTAGAAGAGGAAGAAGTGGTAGAAGAGGAAGAAGTAGTGGTAGTAGAAGAAGAAGTGGTAGAAGAGGAAGAAGTAGTGGTAGGAGAAGAAGTGGTAGAAGAGGAAGAAGTGGTAGAAGAGGAAGAAGTAGTAGTAGTAGAAGAAGAAGTGGTAGAAGAGGAAGAAGTAGTGGTAGTAGAAGAAGAAGTGGTAGAAGAGGAAGAAGTAGTGGTAGTAGAAGAAGAAGTAGTGGTGGTAGAAGAAGAAGTAGTGGTGGTAGTGGTAGTAGAAGAAGAAGTGGTAGAAGAGGAAGAAGTAGTGGTAGTAGAAGAAGAAGTAGTGGTGGTAGTGGTAGTAGAAGAAGAAGTGGTAGAAGAGGAAGAAGTAGGCCCAATCCCAAACCGGCCCCTATCCCCTCGCCCTATTCACTCCCCCTCCGTTTGCGTGGTCACGCGGAGCTCCGCCATATTAAGGGCCGTCCCAAACCAATTATCGCTGAGTGTGAGTGGACTGCTCAGCCCTTAGATAGCTAGTGTGCATCAGTGCAGGCTTCTGATGAGCCCAGCAGGAAGCGCAACATCACAATGGAGGAAACAACGTACAAATGTAACAGTTCCGTCTTTCTACTTTGTAAAATATTTTAGATCAAACACACACATTTGTTTTCCTCACACTGACTTTAGAGTCTCAAACAAACTCACAGAATGTTTGGTGTCAAAAGATGAAAACCTACATGTCCATATGCTTAAATGAACTATTTAAAACTGTCTAAAAAATTCCTCATCCCATTCTCATGATTTTTAAAAAATATATAATTATGTGTTCACAGGGACAGAAGAAAAAACAAAGCAGTTAATCGATCTACGGATTAAAAATGAGTCTCTTTACTAAAAAAAGGAATGCTGCAAAGCAGGGATGGAGGTGAGATTGCCCAGATTAATTAATACAGTTAATCTGTGAATGTGTAAACTGTGTCTATAAAATATGAACAAGTTAATTACTTTGATTACACTGCACTGTATCTCTTATCTGACTTGTTAAAGTTTTTTTTTTAAATTTAACTCATTTTAATTAATATTTAAATGTTTTTTTAATAGCCCGTTGCTCTATTTTGCTTTCACAAAGCATCTGTCTGTATCCATGGTTACATCTGCTTCCTTCTTCCGGTAGAGTGGCGAGGGCGTCCCATGGTTTGGCTTCTCTTTCATACACTTCCCCTTAATCAGGAGTGCCCTCCGCAGCTGCGAGTGTAACTTGATTTGGAGTGACACTCGGTAGTGAAGTGGTAGTGGGTAGGGAGTGGTTTGGGATTGGGCCGTAGTGGTAGTAGAAGAAGAAGTGGTAGAAGAGGAAGAAGTAGTGGTAGTAGAAGAAGAAGTAGTGGTGGTAGTGGTAGTAGAAGAAGAAGTGGTAGAAGAGGAAGAAGTAGTGGTAGTAGAAGAAGAAGTAGTGGTGGTAGAGGAAGAAGAAGTGGTAGAAGAGGAAGAAGAAGTGGTAGTAGAAGAAGAAGTAGTGGTGGTAGTGGTAGTAGAAGAAGAAGTGGTAGAAGAGGAAGAAGAAGTGGTAGAAGAGGAAGAAGAAGTGGTAGTAGAAGAAGTAGTGGTGGTAGTGGTAGTAGAAGAGGAAGAAGTAGTGGTAGAAGAGGAAGAAGAAGTGGTAGTAGAAGAAGAAGTAGTGGTGGTAGTGGTAGTAGTAGAAGAAGAAGTGGTAGAAGAGGAAGAAGTAGTGGTAGTAGAAGAAGAAGTAGTGGTGGTAGTGGTAGTAGAAGAAGAAGTGGTAGAAGAGGAAGAAGAAGTAGAAGAGGAAGTGGTAGTAGAACAAGAAGTAGTGGTGGTAGTGGTAGTAGAAGAAGAAGTGGTAGAAGAGGAAGAAGTAGTGGTAGTAGAAGAAGAAGTAGTGGTGGTAGAGGAAGAAGAAGTGGTAGAAGAGGAAGAAGAAGTGGTAGTAGAAGAAGAAGTAGTGGTGGTAGTGGTAGTAGAAGAAGAAGTGGTAGAAGAGGAAGAAGAAGTGGTAGAAGAGGAAGAAGAAGTGGTAGTAGAAGAAGAAGTAGTGGTGGTAGTGGTAGTAGTAGAAGAGGAAGTGGTAGAAGAGGAAGAAGTAGTGGTAGAAGAGGAAGAAGTAGTGGTGGTAGAAGAAGAAGTAGTGGTGGTAGTGGTAGTAGTAGAAGAAGAAGTGGTAGAAGAGGAAGAAGTAGTGGTAGTAGAAGAAGAAGTAGTGGTGGTAGTGGTAGTAGAAGAAGAAGTGGTAGAAGAGGAAGAAGAAGTAGAAGAGGAAGTGGTAGTAGAAGAAGAAGTAGTGGTGGTAGTGGTAGTAGAAGAAGTAGTGGTAGGAGAAGATGATGAAGAAGAATAAGTAGTAGAGCGTAGTAGTAGTAGAAGTAGTAGTAGTAGTAGAAGATAATGAAGAATAAGTAGAAGTAGTAGTAGAGGATGTAGATTAAAATTGGAAGAAAAATAGAAGAAAAAAGGACAAGATGGAGATGAATGATCAATGAAAATAAAATAGAAAAAGAAATAGAAATTCAGCTGTCCAGCTGCTCATAAAAGACAAAAAACAACCACATTTCCCCTCATCAACAACAACACAGTGGGATTAAAATAAATTAGAGTAGAAGAAGAAGAAGAAATACTTTATTAATCCCTGAGGGAAAAATTAGATTTTGTCACTCTGTTGTCATGTACACACAGGCCTGAAATACACACACCTGCACAAACAGGACCTATACATGCATTAAATACACGTCAGAGCGAGGGAGCCGTCTTGGACAGATGCCCTGAGCAACTGGGGGGTTCGTTGCCTTGCTCAAGGGCACCTCGGCAGTACCTAGGAGGCGAACTGGCACCTCTCCAGCTACTAGCCCATACTCCATACTTAGTCTGGACAGGTACTTGAAATGGCGACCCTCCGGATATCTAACATGTTATAATAATGAAGCTGTGGACTGACTGGACCGTTTTTCAGCAGGCAGATCAGTGACATTGTAGAAAAACAAGACGCTCTTTAGAAAACAAAAATGTTACTAATAATATTACGGTAAGAGCCATTCTATTCGAGTGTCCCTGTAAACCATGACAGTGAGTATAGCAGTGAGCCAGAATGTACAATAGCAGGACATAATTCAGCCATCTTTACATTCATTAACACTTGTACCTTTTCCACCATGACGCCAAAATGTTTCTGCTCCCCGTCAGAAATAACCACCATAAGACACTCAATATTTGAGTTCCTTCTTTTTAATGTGTTAACCTGTCATCTCATAAATCTGTTACACTTCTGAAACAAAATATAGGCAATTATACAGTATGTAAAACAAACCCATTTTTATTTTACACTATATACAGTTCATAACGTGTGCATTGCATTATGAAAACAAAAGACAAAAGTGATGTAATAGCGACAGAACAGAGGAGACTTAATGAGTTTCGCTGTATATTTGGAGGAGACCTGGGGATCAAACTGCTTCAGCAAATAACCCATCGGCGTTTCGTTTAATCTGCTCAGAGCACCAGATACTGCAGATGAGAGCCAGACAGAACAGGCAATCCTAACGCCAATTTACTTCTCTAGTCTGTGGCTGTCTCATTCAGAATAATCCACACATCTGGTGTCCACATCATCTTAAAACAACCCCCATGAGTTATTCTCACACATGATTTGACCCAGGAGAAACTGAGGTCATAAAAACATAAATGGACTTGTAACATTTCAGCACAATGGAGGCCGAGTTGGCACCTGCTTTAACGGATTATACTGCAGATTAAATTGTGTCTATGACAGCAGAAACATGAGTCTTGGAAGCATCATTCAAACCTACAGAAACTTGGTTATTCTGTGAACACAACAGTTTCCCCAAAATTAAAAGTCATGAGCCCCACATCAAAAAAAAGGTATGAGATTTTAAGAATTGCTTGTATCTATGTAGACTGTTCACGATTTTAGACGTGCAGCTTCATGGTTTAAGTTTTCTTAAGTTTGAGATAAAATAAAAATCAAAGCAACTGGATATTTCAGAAAATGAAGAATACTTAAAAATAAAACAAAAGCAAAACCTTAGGTTGCTTTGAGTGGAATCTCTCATTCACTTTGTTTTCATGTGTTTTAGAAACAGTGATTCTCAACTTCTGATCATTTATATACGTCAGCTGAGAGGACGAAGTGGATTTAAGAAGAGTCTCAGAGATGTCGTGTTGAACACTAACCTCATATGCTGTTGATGGCTGTCTTTCAAATCAGACTTTTTTTTTTTCCCCCACTTAGGACATCCCACGGGGTAGACTATCTAAACTTGGCCATGAAAATGTTTAACAATCTATTTTGGCATTCAATTTAAAAATGTAAAATATACCTTCTTTGACATCAACTGAACCCTACTGTAAGGAAATATCAGATACATTTTTTTGAGCCAGTGAAGAAGAAAGGAGTCAATTAAATCAGAAGAATTGAGCCTAAATATGAGAAGTTATTATTAGGATTGATGGCTGACAACGTCAATGTGAGGCTATTAAGTATACTTGGCAGAGCTGATAGATTTTTGACACTAAATGAACAACTGACACAAAAAAATTTTTGTTAAATAACCTGATTGTGTGAATAAAACTTGGCTGCAGCAATGAAACTACGACACTTGTGTATTAATGGGTGTTGTCTAGGGCTGCCCCCTGGCAGTCGACCAAACGTTAGTCGACCAGAAAGGTCTTTAGTCGGCAAGATTTCATTGGTTGCTTAGTCGCAGAAAGAAAAAAACTCTATTAGGAGCTGCACCTTGTCACAATAACTCAAAACCTATATGACTGGACCATGTGGGAATTCATTTGAAAGGACAGACACAGGACGTGAAAAGGCACAACCTTTCGCGTTTTCCAGGCATGTATGCGGCCCCTAATTTCCAGGGCTGGTACCTGCGGTTATTCCACAGGCTAGTTAATAACATGTCGGGCAGGAAATCCAAAGTGTGGGATCATTTTGAGAAGGTGAAGGACGAACCCAAGGTGATATGTAAACTCATCTTCATTGGTCGACTACAAACATGACATATCATCTGAAACATGGAAGTAGCTACATGCCCATTAGCCACTTAGCACAATCATTACTGCTTTGCTGACAGCAAAATATATAATTTAATGATTAATTAATTAATATCAAAAACATGTGGGCGACTAGTCGACTAATGGCCCTAAATGACGACTACTGGTCGACAAGGAAAATTCTTATTCGGAGGCAGCCCTAATTTTGGCTCGACACATACGTATTAGCATGATTTGGGCTCAATTGCTAACTTGGGGATGTTGTTCACTTTGACGGTATTTCAAAACAAAAGTCCAAACTAACTGTACTACGCTCTGAATAACAGTTTAAATCCTGGTTTAAGCAAATGTCCTGCCCTAGAAATGAGTTAACCCCCTCTCTTCTATGGCTTCTATGGCATTTTCCACTCCAAACTGACAATTAAATGTGTTGTCTTCATGTCTCGTATGATTCATATTTCTAACGTGTTTTCCAGCGTAACACTCCGTGGGCATTTTATAGAAGAAAATTGAGCTCAAGTGTTTTAAAAAAGCACACAAATAATTTAAATCCTCACAGTGGATTCAAGCTCTCTACACTGAACTAGAATATGCGTGTTTTAGCTACTTCACCACAACAGAGCAATACAGCATCAGGAGCTGGAATCCAGTGAGCGGATCAGTTTAAAACCCCATGAAAACATAGTGAAGTGTGCGTAGGGATGTTGGTGTGATTCCTGTCACTGACGGACATGCTGCCATGTTGGATAAGTGACCAAAAAAGGTTGAGATTTCCACTTTTTGACACATCATTTTCTTAAACTGTCAGTCCTTCAACATGGTTACATGTCCCTTTAAAACCACCTTAGTAACATTCAGTGACACATCCATACAGAGCTGAAATGTTCTCATCCATTAGTAAATCTTCCATTTACTCCACAGCCAGCCTTAATTCTTAAAAGATTGACATTGTTGGGTTTCAGTTATGTTTGTAGCGACTGATGACGTGTTAAATCTTTAGTCATGTTTTATAACATACCACATTTTGGGGGTGTAACAATCCATCGATTTGGATCGATATATCAATTCGATGATCAATGGTCCTGTATCATCGATACAAAGTGAAAACACCGATCTATATCATCATCTTTAGGGTGCGCTTTTATTCTGAAAGTCTGCGTCACTGTTAAACAGTGGCAGGCAGATGGCGAGCAGCCAAGAGAAAAGAGATTTATTCGGGAATACATCAGCAGTGTCAACAGACAAAGCACATGCCGTACGTGAACAATGGTGTTAGGAGATAAAACACGACATAACGTTACCTGCCCGGACGGCCATCTCACTTCACTAACTTCCCGGTGACTTAAACCAATGGTGATTGAGAAAAATAATGTTACATGTAATCTGTTTGGCTATAAGTAGAGGAAAAAGTCCGCTAGCCACTAGGCTAACTTATGCAATGTTAACATGCTAAAGCTAATAATGGGTGATTAGCAACAACAATTGTTTTGTCCATGAACCTTGACAGCTATTACTGAGCTGAGATACTTATGTTAAACACTGCTGTCGTTAATCCATGTTTTATAGCTGCTGGGAGAAGTTTGAGAAGTTTTCGGAAAACGATTGAAAGCCCTGAAGGTTAACTTCAGTCAGTTTAACGTTAGCTTCACTGCACTTAAGAGGCTACAGTTATTTATATATGCGTTGTTTTTATCTTTTATGGCCAAAAGCAAAAGAGAATGGATGGCAGCTTCCTTTGTGACTGATTGTGTTAGATGGGCATTTAATATCATCTCATATCAATCACGAATCGAAATCGTATCGTGACAGACTTTGTAATATCGGCAATTATCGTATCGTTGTCCAAAGAATCGATATAATACTGCATCGTGATGACACTGGTAATTTACACCCCGACCACACTGCCCATTAAATTCAGAGGTATGTGGCCATAGTGGTAATAAATTCTTTATCATCATATTAATGGTATTTAATTTTTCATTGATGTGATGACATCACTTAATGCTGCGTGTGAGGAGCAGCTTTTAACCTTTCCAACTTGTTAATTTTGTGGCTGGTTTAGATATCAGCTGTACTCTTTAGTGAGAGAGAACAAAGAACTGAATGGAAAACTTGACACATGAACCGAAACGTTTCAGCTCTGTAAGATCTCAGGTTCAGTGATGGTGCCTCGGTTAAATCCAGATAAACTAGTGTTCATGTCCTCTGAAGCAACCTCTAGTGTCACAGCTTGTAAAGACTGGTAGTGTACTGCCACATGTAGACGCTCCTATACACCACACGGTGCACATCTACATGCATGTAGTGATCTCTTATACAGATGTCAGCCTTTAAAGAAGTCACAGCGATGAAGGCCGAAGTTAAAACACTTCTCCGAATATGACTAAAAGGATTAAATGATTGGATGTACACAGAAGCTTTCAGTGAGAGAAGCCATTTTGTTTTAGTGACTAGCAGAACAGAAGCCAGCTAAGAATGGGAAGCACTGGCTCTTTATTTGCATTTAATTTGGCCCAAATGTGATTCTGTCTTCTCTTGATAGATATTCTTCAAGCAGTATTTTAAAACAAGTTGTAGTGTTTGTTTTGTCCTCTTCGGAGTACCACAAGGAGTGGTTTCCGGACACTAATTATTTAGATAGTTCCTGGTTATTCATGGTGAAATATGTCAAACCACATTCCACAGAAGCTAATTTTAATGCTAACATTTAATACAAACCAGCTCTACTGAATAAATATAAATAATTTTTCCTTCTGTGTAAATCCAGCTTTTTTAAAATTGGTTTTTAATATCTGTTGTTGCTCTTGTCAGGCGGCCTTCTCTTGATAAACACCACTGTCACTTGTTATAGCCAAAATCTGTACATGACGCACTTGTATGTGCATATTCTATGCCTACGCACACACACATACACACATACACACACTGTGCATACACACAAGGTCATATATTATAATGACATCACATTTGTTTATCAAATACCTTTGTCTCTGTGCAAATTTTTAACACCAGTGGTTCCATAAAAATAAAAAAATAGCAAAGTAAAAAAAGCTTTCTGATTAAAACAGCGTTAACATAAAATGACGGCTGGAAAAACTTAAAATGAGCAGAATTTGTAACCTCTGTTGCCCTGACGACTGTTGCTATGGTGCGAACGAGCAGGAAGTTTTGATGGTGGCGCATGCAAAATTAAAATGACCAATCGGTGCTGCTTCCTGTGTTTCGCTCGGTTCGATCCTGAGCTCCGGATTATTCGTGTAATATCGGATTGCTAAAGCTGTTCACCTGAGGAGACCGCAGGGCTCTCTGCTTCCTCGCCCTCGTCACGTGATCAGGGAACCAGGAAGTGAATTAACCGCCCCGTCACTCCTCCGTGCCTGTCTCTCTCTCTGTTCTTCTCAGAGCAACTATACACACGCCTATCTACATGACCAGTCTTTTTAGTATTCGTCTCTGTCAAAAAAATACTACATTTATATTTACAACAATTAAATAGAGGTCAATTAAGCACTTGTGTGGTGTGGTGACGGGTACTGGAGTTCGATGCTAGCAGAAGTGGCGAAGCTTTTTAGTCGGTTTTCTTTTTTTTTTTCTTTTCTTTTTTAAAAAACAAATAAAACAGGAAAGCCATCCTGGTTGTTAAAGTTACATCATGCCACAATAAATAAAGGTGTAGTTTAAAAAAAAAAGGGAGACAGAGGGAAGGACGATGAAAGGTTTTCTGTGCAAGATGGCTCTTCTGTGAAGCTTTAGCGCGAGTAGCAGTAGTAGTAGTAGTATGTGTAGAACTAGTAGTAGAAGTAGTGTTGGCGTCAGACTTCTGTGCTGGATGCGGTTTTCCCAGTGTGCAGTATGCAGGGAAAGGTGGGATGGTGTCAGGAAGGATTCTGGGTTGAAGTCGCTCGACTAAGGTGCAGATTCCCGCGGCTATCTCAACCCAAACTGGCCTGGGACCAGCGGTTTTAACAGCGGGAACGGCTCCACAACCTGCCGCCCTACTACAACACGCTTAACTAATACACATATAACACTGCGGTGCATTTATAAACAACTGGGAATCCACATCTGCACCCATGAACGGCTCGTCTCCCAGTTACACAGGAGGTCTGGTGGGTGGGTTAGCGGTAAGGTTGGGGCTGAGTGTGTCTCCCGGTCGCTCACTCCCTTGTTTGCATTAGTGGTAGGCTGTTTAGAGAGTGTGTTTATGTGCATGTGTGTGTGTCTGTGTGTCTCAGTAGCTGTTTTCGTGGCCTGCCAGGATGTAGAGGTTGCTGTGGGCTGTGGGGTTGTCTGTAGGCCTGCTCTCCAGCACCACCACCCTGCAAGACAAACAGAGCCAAAAACACAAGCACACACACACACAGAAGGTCCAGTTTAGATTCAAGCAGGTAACAAAACATGAATCAGTCTTTATGTCACCGTTAAATCCCAGAGCCAGCCTGCTTCTGGCACAAATAAACACAACGCTGAGTAAAATAAAGTATGACGACATAGTAAAGGCCCAGGATTTATTGTAGCAATATGTTAGAGCCAGCCAGCAGCCCACACAGGATATGGTCCAAGCCTGTAAAAGCCCTGTTATTTGGAAAAAGGCAGCAGAGGGAGATGACTTGCTCCAACAGTAAACCCTTCACACAGTACACTGTATACCCTGAAGAAAACTGAGAGAAAGCTGTTAATACTGTTTTAAAGGGACCCAAAGGCTCACACATTCACACATCATAACTCAGAGGGACTCAGCTGCTCGGTAACAACACAATAAACACCAAAACCATCCAAGAATCATTCTCTGCAGGTCAAAACTATTATATTCGTGCAGGTTTTATCAGTCCATGACACACTTAAAGGTGTTCTTCACCCAAAAAAGACTGTTTGTATATCAATTACTCACCATGTGTTACGGTGAATTTGTGAGCGCATGCCTCAATGGTGAACCAAGAATCCAAAAACTGAGTTGTCGGTAACCATGTCTGACAAAACTATTAAAAGATCCTTTTACAAACTCTCACACAACTTCTGCAATAGAATCAAAGTCTCATTTATCCAGTCATATGCTCAGTACTTCCCAAACACATGCATTTTCGCAATAACCTCAAAATTTGTTTATACAGAAGTGTTTTAAATGTAAGGTTCTGGCAAAAATGCATGTGTTTGGGAAGTACTGAGCACACACGCGGGTGGCTGTGGCTCGGCAGTTACATCCCCAGTCCGAGTGTTGAAGTATCCTTGGGCAAGATACTGAACCCCAAATTGCTCCCGATGGCTGTTCCATCAGTGTGTGAGTGTGTGCAAATGGTTACGGAGTAGCAGGTGCCACCTTATATTGTAGCCTTGGCCACCAGTGTGGGAATGGGTGAATGTGACATGTGGTGTAAAGAAAAAAGCGCTAGATGAGACTTGCGTTACACTGCAGGAGTTGGTAAATGCGCCCCCGCCCCCTCTAGAATGCTCTCAGTTCTTTCTTTCAGATTCTCTGTTCATCTTGGAGGCAGGAAAGACACATTTTCTTCTCGAGTTCAACGTGACACGGGGTGAGTAATTAATATACAAATGCTCATCTTGTGGGTCAAGTATTCCTTTAAGAGCTGCTGCAACTGCTTTGTTTTAATTTTGTGATATTGCTGCTGTCCTCCTGTCAGTTAAAACCAGTGTTAGCGTGCAGCATCAGCCCAGACAAGCATGATTTTGGTGTCTATGCTGTCGTGACTCCACAGGTTATATCCCCATTAAAGTGAATTTCCTCAGACACACTCTCTCCTCCTCTCACACGGTGTTAATGCTCCTGATCAGTGACATCTGTCAACAAGCAGACCTCGAGAGTCCCGACAGAAAGAGACAGTGATTTGAGCTGGCAGTGGCCAGCGAGCAGTGGGTGTACCTGGGCCGAGTGCGACCTCTTTCCTCTGGATCTCTTCGGTCAGAACGTCTTCAGTGATGAGACATCAGAGAGGGTGTTAACAGAGACCTAAACGTGTGTGTGTGTGATGTATATAAGTGAGAAGGTGTGTGTGTGTGTTCTCACCTGTCTGATCCCAGTAGTCTGAAGATGCGTGTGCTATCAGAGATCTCCTGGGTGATCTGATGAGTGTATGAGAAAGAGAGAAAAACAGACAGAGGTCAGAGCTTGACGGGAGACACCAGTTAAAATTCAAGTATCTTTCAAATTAAATAGGGACATTATTTAAGTCATGATAAAAAATAGCTAATTTAGGCTTAAAGGGTAACCTTCAGTATTTTTCAACCTGGACCCTGTTTTCCCATGTTTTTGTTTCTAAGTGACTAATGGGAACAACTGGTCCAGTATTGAGTGAGAGCATTGCAGATGGCAGCAACCAAACAGTTTGCAATGTAATCTTTCGGGGCAATAGCGCAGTGTTAATTTATATCCAATAAAAATTGCTTGTTTGCCCCTGACAGACTCAGTTTGTCATTATAGAGGTCAAAAACACCGATGGCAAACGCTGTGTGCCCTATTTATGTCGATGTACAACCCAACATCGGCGGTGGCAATACGTGTTGGCACACCTGTTTGTTAAAGAGTAAGATCCTTTTTGTTTAACCAGAAACAGCCCCGAAATCACCATCGCCACACCCACCAGACTCCTCTAAAACAAACAGTAATTTTATCATCATAAAACACACTTCAATCAAAGTAAAAAAAACTACAACATAAAACTCACAAACACTGTTGGTTTGTCTTTTCATTGTTCCAACATTAACCAACTCTGGTGTGGTTAAAATAAACCCATAGTTCCCCTATTTAGACATGAAAACA